>NC_054467.1:268959585-269189585 GCF_017639515.1 Carcharodon carcharias
AATTCCAAAGATTCACAACCCTTTGAGTGAAGTAATTTCTCCTCATGATCCTAATTTATCGATCCCTTATCCTGAGACTGTGCCCCAATGTTTCAGATTCCCCGACCAATGGGAACGATGCCTCAGCATCCACCCTATAAAGCCTCTTCCGAATTTTGTAGACACCGTTTCAATGCCCTTGTTCAGCAGCCTACTGCAAGCACAAGGGTGCCTTAATAATACTTAAATTCTCAAGTGGCTTAAGGCAAAACAAGAGAGCAGTGACAGTGGGTAGCAAACATGAAAGGATCCGCAGAGGCCCACAAATTAAGCATTCTCATCTTTTTTTTACCTTTCCTTGTGGGCACAAGGGACTGGCAGCCCCCTAGGAATCAGAAGTGAACCTTGGGCCTGCCCTTCCTCAATGGTTAGCCAAGCACAGCGACTCCCCAAAAATTACAATCATGCCTAAACTAAATTCCATTGTCAGCTTCAGAAGCAGCACCTCTGAAACTTGCATTGTTTTATTCGTAATTGCATAAATTAAGGTTGACAATATACAGGTGGAGGGCATTCATTAAAAATTTCTTGAGCACAGAGTGCCCCATGAGGGCTGTCACCCCATGTACTCATTTATTTTACTGATCATTTGTTTTGTTATTAAAAGGGAATATAAAGAGACACCATACATTTGTGCCTGGGTGCCCTAGAGTGCCATCTGGCATGTTTGAGGCCTTCTGCAACCAGTGGGCACCACGGGGGCTGGGCTGCATTATCTGCCCTGCAATGACATTTTAATTTAATTTTGTAAGTTTCCTTTAAAGTTTTGTTTCAGCTACACTGCCTCATCAGGGGCTGTCACCCCAAACTTCTATCAGTGTGTTTTTATTGATTTATGGTTTTGGTAAAAGAGTCAATAAAGAGCCGCCATATGTTTGTGCCTTGGTGTTGCTGGAGAGGGAGCACACGATGTTCACTGGTGTGCTTGAGGGCTTCCGTGACTGGTGAGCACCAAGGAGGCTGAAGTGCAGTATCAGCCTCGATAACCATATTTTCATTTAACTTCTTTTGAAAGGTTGGTTTTTTTGTAACAGTGCCCCATTTAGTAGTTTTCAATCAGGTAATTTATTTATATTTGTTCATTTGGTTTATAAAAGACCATGTAAAGTTACACCAGTTCCATACAATAAAAGATTAAGATGGTTCATGTACTCTCAGGCCACCTGTCTTTTCCGCAGCTGGAGGAGTCCATGTTCCACATTTACAAAGCTTGTGTGAGGTTACAGCCCCTTTTTGATTATTTGAACGGGCTGTTCCTCAAGTTTTTCTTGCACTTCAGCCCCAAATTTCTGATCTTTGACCACCCGGTATGAGGAAGGGTGTGGGCAGAGTAGAAGACCTCCTTTTTGATCTGCTCCTGCATCTGGCCAAGGTCCAGGTCCAGGTCCATAAACAGGTCCAGGCAGTGGGTCTTGAAGAGGATCATAAGAACTGACTGTCTGCCCCTATTCCGTGACTACATTTATGCCCAGGTGCCCTGAGGAAGGGAGAATGCGCTGTCTGCTGGTATGCTTGAGGTCTTCCTTGACCAGTGGGCATCGCATGGGCTGGAGCACACCATCAGTCCCAGGAACATTGTTTTAATTTAATTTAGTAAGTTTGCTTTTAAACTTTGTTTCTTTGTTTCAGTTCCCCTTTAACGGGCTGTTGTCTATTCATTAATTTGTTATTTACTTTTGTTTTTATTTTAATCATTCATGGGATGTGGGCATCGCTGGCTGGGTCAGCATTTATTGCCCATCTCCAATTACCCTTGAGAAGGTGGTGGTGAGCTGCCTTCTTGAACTGCTGTAAACCCTGTAGTGTAGGTACATCCACAGTGCTGTTGGGCAGGGGGTTCCAGGATTTTGACCCAGCGACAGTGAAGAAACGGTGATATATTTCCAAGTCAGGAGGAGAACTTCCAGACAATGGTGTTCCCATCTATCTGCTGCCCTTGTCCTTCTTGATGGTAGTGGTTGTGGGTTTGGGAGGTGCTGCCTAAGGAGCCTTGGTGAGTTCCTACAGCACATCTTGCAGATTGAACACACTGCTGCTACTGTGAGCTGGTGGTGGAGGGAGTGAATGTTTGTGGATATGGTGCCAATCAAGCGGCTGCTTTGTTCTGGATGGTATCAAGCTTCTTGAGTGATGCTGGAGCTGCACTCATCCAGGCAAGTGAAGAGTATTCCATCACACTCCTGACTTGTAGATGGTGGACAGGCTTTGGGGAGTCAGGAGGGGAGTTGCTTGCCACAGGATTTCTAGCCTCTGCCTTGATCTTGTAGCCACAGTATTTATATGGCTAGTCCAGTTCAGTTTCTGGTCAATGGTAACCCCCAGGATATTGGTAGTGGGGAATTCAGTGATGGTAATGCCATTGAATGTCAAGGGACAATGATTAGATTCTCCCTTGTTGGAAATGTTCATTGTCTAGCACTTGTGTGGCATAAATGTTACTTGACACTTGTCAGCCCAAGCCTCAGTATTGTCCAGGTCTTGCTGCATTTGGACATGGACTGCTTCAGTATCTAAGGCTATGAGGAGAGATTGGATATGCTAGGGTTGTTTTCCTTAGACCAGAGGGGTGACCTAATTAAAGTGTACAAAATTATGAGGGGCCTAGATAGGGTAGACAGGAAAGACTCGTTTCTACTTGCTGAGGGGTCAATTACCGGGGGCATAGAGTTAAGGTGATTGGTAGAAGGATTAGTGGGGACATGAGGAAAAACTTCTTTTTACCCAGAGGATGATGGGCATCTGGAATTCACTGCCTAAGCTGGTGGTTGCTATAGACCAGGTGCTGGAAGTTGGGATTAAAATGAGCAGCTAGTTTTTTTTCTTTTTTGGTTAGTGCAGACATGATGGGCTGAATAGCCATTTATGCAACATAACTTTTTAATGATTCTATGGAGTCACGAATGGTGCTAAACATTGTGCAATCATCAGCGAACATCCCCACTTCTGACCTTGTGATGGAAGGAAGGTCATTGATGAAGCAGCTGAAGATGGTTGGGCCAAGGACACTACCCTGAGGAACTCCTGGAGCTGAGATGATTGAGCTGTGAAGAAGAGTCAACGTTAACTCTGTTTCTCTCTCCACAGATACTGCCAGATCTTCTGAGTTTTTCCAGCATTTTCTGTTTTCATTTCAGATTTCCAGCATCCACAGTATTCTGCTTTTATTTTAATGAAGTAGTTATGTTGGCATGGATTACATCTCTACCAAGGAAGAAACAAGATATGGCCTTGCCATTGTCAGTTTCTTACAAAAGCAAATTTGAAGCAAAGTATTTTTTGTGAGCGGAATATCTGTCAGTTGAATACTGATGAAGGTTTGGATCTTCTATTAGTTTTCATGGATGAAAATTACCAGAAAAATTGGATCCCTACAGGGCATGGCCAAACTTTGATAGATTTCAAAAGACGGAGGGTCATTCCATGGAGGAACGTATCATGCACATTAAGAGACTTTACAACAGATTGTAGGAATTCAGTTTGGAGATTCCCTGTTAAGCACTGGCATTCAAATTGTTGTGCTAAGCTGTCCAGGTCTTAACTGGGGTTATGTTCTCAGAAAGACACTCCATTTTTGACCAGACATTTGATGCTTTAAAAAATATCCCTGGGGAAGCAGGCATTTCCATTAGTATTGATAGCACTATTGGCGCATTCTGAAACATCAAAGGATGGAGAGCTCAATGATTACAAAATTTTGAGATCATCCAGATACGGGATGCAGGCACCTGTACAAAGAAAGAGTTACAGACAGAAGGAATGAGAACGCAAGTACTTTTAGCAGACCTGTATACACAACAGATGGCAGCAATAGTAGGTGAGTGAACCCCAGGAATGCACGAGGAACAGTTAACAGGTGCTTCAGGTGTGACTGAAAATATCATTATGCTGTTCTGCCCAAAGCAGAACAACAGGGTTCTCAAAGTGAGGCATTGCACAAGTAATTTAAAGGCTGAAGATGATGATGATTAGTCTGAAGGAAGTGTACTAGTCTCAAGAAGCTTTAATCCAGTGATGTGTGTGTTAGTCATGGATTTATTTGACTGTGCAGTGTTAGATAACGGTTGCATCTTGACAATGTGTGGAACAGATAGTCTGCAATATCTAGATTCACTCAGCAGTAAGGATCGACATAAGGTCAGGGAATATTAAAGTTGTAAGCTCAGGAATGACAACACATTGAGGCCACTAAAAAGAGTGGGGATTTAATGCAAAATAGCTGGAGTAAGCCAATTCATTAGTACTGATGGAGTCTCTAGCGAGATACCTTTGCTATTAAATAAAGCCTCCCATGAAAAAAGCATAAATGAAATTGGAGATGGGCAAATGTTTTTTTTAGAAAGTTGGAGGATCTGAAGTTTACCCAATCAGGGCATGATTGTGTCCCCTTTACAAAACCTGATGTTTCTAATCAGAATATTAGAGAAGCATTAATGGTGTCAGATGATAAGAATCAGAGAAGAAAAACAAATTGTCTTAAAGCGACATGGCCAATTTGCTCATAAACAAAAAGCTTCTAGAAGTAGGTAAAGATTAGTGAAGACTATACAAGGTACTACTTAGACCACACCTAGAATACTCTGAACAGTTTTGGTCCCCTTATCTAAGGAAAGATATACTGGCATTGGAGGCAGTCCAGAGAAGGTTCACTAGGTTGATCCTGGATATGGAGGGATTTTCTTATGAGGAGAGGTTGAGTAGGTTGGGCCTGTACTCACTGGAGTTTAGAAGAATGGGAGGTGACCTTGTTGAAATATATATGATTTTTAGGGGGCTTGACAGGGTAGATGCTGTTTCCCCATGTGGGAGAATCTAGGACCAGAGGGCATAGTCTCAGAGTAAGGGGTCACCCATTTAAGACAAAGATTAAGAGGAATTTCTTCTTGGGGTAGTGAATCTGTGGACTCCTTTACCACAGAGGGCTGTAGAGGCTGGGTCATTAAGTATATTCAAGGCTGAAATAGACAGAGTTTTAATCAGTAAGGAAATGAAGGGTTATGAGGAAAAGGCAGGAAAGTGGAGTTGAGGATTATCAGATCATCCCTGATCTCATTGAATGGCAGGGCAGACTCGATTGGCCGAATAGCATACTTCTGCTCCTGAGTCTTATAGTCTTAAGACAAATGTAGGTCTCTTACGGTCTGAAATGGGAGAATTTACAATGAAAACAAGGAAATAGAAGAGCAATTAAACAACTGTCTTCACAGAAGAAGACACAAGTAATTTCCCAGAAGTAGTTGGGAACCAAGGGTCTAGTGGGAAGGAGGAATTGAACAAAATTAGTATTCCTGAAAATAGAGATATGAATGGGACTGAAAGCTGATAAATCCCCAGGACCTGATAATCTACAGCCCAGGGAATTAAAGGAGGTGGCCATGGAAATAGTGGATGTGTTGGTTGTCATCTTCCAAAATTCTGTAGATTCTGGAACAGTCCTGGCAGATTGGAGAGTGGCAAATGTAACCATGCTGTTTAAAAAGGGAGGGAGGGAGAAATCAGCGAATTACAGAGCAGTTAACCTAACATCAGTAGTGTGGAAAATGCTAGAGCCTATTATAAAGGATACGATAACAGGACACTTAGAAAATATCAACGGGATTAGACAAAGTCAGCATGGGTTTACGAAAGGGAAATCATGTTTGACAAACTGACTGGAGTTTTTTGAGGATGTAACTGAGAGAGTAGGTAAGGGAGGTGGTGGCATAGTGGCATTATCACTGGACTGGTAATCCAGAGAGACCTGGGGTAATGCTCTGGGGACCCAGGTTTGAATCCCATCACGGCAGATGGTGGAATTTGAACTCAATAAAAATCTGGAATTAAAAGTTTAATGATGACCAAGAAACCATTGCCCATCTGGTTCACTAATGTCCTTTAGGGAAGGAAATCCACTGTCCTTACCTGGTCTGGCCTACATTTGTCTCCAGACCCACAGCAAGTAGTTGACTCTTAAATGCCTTCTGAACAAGGGCAATTAGGGATGGGTAATAAATGCTGGCCTAGGCAGTGACACCCGTGTCCCATGAACAAATAAAAAAAAGAACCAGTGGGTGTGTTGGATTTGGGTTTTCAGAAAGCTTTTGTTAAAGTCCCATATAAGAGGTTGGTGTGTAAAATTAAAGCACATAGTGTTGTGGTGCGGCTGATGCTGTGTGCCAGGCGGAACAAATCAACAAGGGAAACTTTATCATGCTATCGCAATGCTTTTGCAATTTGTATTTATTATGAGAATATGTGTGCACTGAATTCAGAAGTATTGAATCCAACAAGACCTTTAGAGATTTTTTAAAAATTAAATTAAAATATTTATTAACAAAATAAAAAATTTCAAGCACATACATAAGATTACATTTACTCACTATTACAACAAATCCTAAAATTCCTAATTGACCTGACTCCCAGTTACACCCTCCCTTTTAGACATCAGCCCAAAATAGATTTTAAATTTAAAACAAAACCAGCACATTGACACAATACACACTTGACAGTGGAATTCCAAATGACTTTCCCCAACTTCAGTTTCGTTACATAACAGGCTTAAGCACAAGTGGCTGGAGCCTCCTTGAAGGCTGTTTCACGCACTTCTGTTAGATCTCACATGGCCTTCTCCCACATGGCCTTTCATTCTCATTTATATATGTTTCTCTCTTTTTAATATGTAAAGTCTATTGTTCCCATATGTCTTTGAAGCTGTACCTCCCTCAGAATATAAAAACTTTCATGTTGCCAATATTGTCAGTAAACTTTGGGCAAAATAAACACACTCTTTAGCCTTGCTTATCTGGCTAGTTGTAAGCAGATGAAGATCCCTTTGAAATCGAACATTCCCTTCATTTATCTAAAAATGTAAATTCCCTTCACACTTCTTTCGATGATTCCAAGCTTGCATTCTACTTGACTCCAAATGCAATTAAGTCACATACAGACACAACTACAATCACATCCATAAACATACCTCACAATAAAACAGAAAAATATTATGAAAATTATTATACTTTAGTCATACATGGGATTCGGGGTAATATATTGGCATGGGTTGAGAATTGGTTAGCAGACAGGAAATGGACAGTAGGAATAAATGGGTCTTTTTTGGAGTGACAGGCTATCATTAGTGGGGTTATGCAGGGAGCAGTGCTTGGGGCCCAGCTATTCACAATACATACCAATGATTTGGATGAGAAAACCAAATGTAATACTTCTAAGTTTGCTGACGACACAAAACTTGGTAATATGAGCAATGAGGAGGGTGTTAAGAGGCTTCAAGGTGATTTAGACAGGTTGAATGAGTGAGCAAATACATGGTAGATGCAGTAAAATGTGGATAAGTGTGAAGTTATCCACTTTGGTAGGAAAAACATAATTTTTTTTTGTTATTCTTTCATGGGATGTGGGCTTCGCTGGCTGGGCCAGCATTTATTGCCCATCCCTAGTTGCCCTTGAGAAGGTGGTGGTGAGCTGCCTTCTTGAACCGCTGCAGTCCATGTGGTGTAGGTACACCCACAGTGCTGTTAGGGAGGGAGTTCTAGGATTTTGACCCAGTGACAGTGAAGGAACGGTGATATATTTCCAAGTCAGGACGGTGAGTGACTTGGAGGGGAACTTCCAGGTGGTGGTGTTCCCATCTATCTGCTGCCCTTGTCCTTCTAGATGGTAGTGGTCGTGGGTTTGGAAGGTGCTGTCTCAGGAGCCTTGGTGAATTCCTGCAGTGCATCTTGTAAATGGTACACACACTGCTGCTACTGTGCGTCAGTGGTGGAGGGAGTGAATGTTTGTGGATGTGGTGCCAATCAAGTGGGCTGCTTTGTGTCGAGTTTCTTGAGTGTTGTGGGAGCTGCACTCAACCAGGCAAGTGGGGAGTATTCCATCACACTCTTGACTTGTGCCTTGTAGATGGTGGACAGGCTTTGGAGAGTCAGGAGGTGAGTTACTTGTCGCAGGATTCCAAACCTCTGACTTGTCTTGTATCCACAGTATTTGTACGGCTAGTCCAGTTCAGTTTCTGATCAATAGTAACCCCCAGGATGTTGATAATGGGGGATTCAGTGAGGGTAATACCATTGAATGTCAAAGAACGGTGGTTAGATTCTCTGCTGTTGGAGATGGTCATTGCCTGGCACTTGTGTGGCACAAATGTTACTTGCAAATTGTCAGCCCAAGCCTGGATATTGTCCAGGTCTTGCAGCATTTGGACATGGACTGCTTCAGTACCTGAGGAGTTGCGAATGGTGCTGAACATTGTGCAATCATCAGCGAACATCCCACTTCTGACCTTATGATGGAAGGAAGGTCACTGATGAAATAGCTGAAGATGGTTGGGCCAAGGACACTACCCTGAGGAACTCCTGCAGTGATGTCCTGGAGCTGAGATGATTGACCTCCAACAACCACAACCATCTTCCTTTGTGCTGGGTATGACTCCAACCAGTGGAGAGTTTTCCCCCTGATCCCCATGAACTCCAGTTTTGCTAGGGCTCCTTGATGTCACACTCAATCAAATGCTGCCTTGATGTCAAGGGCAGTCACTCTCACCTCACCTCAGGAGTTTAGCTTTTTTGTCCATGTTTGAGCCAAGGCTGTAATGAGGTCAGGTGCTGAGTGATCCTGGCAGAACCCAGACTGGGCATCAGTGAGCAGGTTATTGCTCAGCAAGTGTCGCTTGATAGCACTGTTGGTGACCCCATCCATTACTTCACTGATGATCGAGAGTAGATTGACGGGGCAATAATTATCTGCCCACTCAAACAATGCAGAGGCATCACAGTGCCACCAATTGAGGTGACCCCCCCATAGATCCCCACATTGCATCTGTGAATGTTCGACTCTAGCCTGGCTTATGGTAGCACAAATTTCCTCTGTGAGAAAAGCTCCTATCATGGAGACGCAGCGGAAGCCCTAATAGTCGCTTGATTGCACGAGGATGATGACAACATGCAGTGAGGACACTCCATAAATCTTCACATAGGCTCTGAGAATGTCTGACTCCCGTTTGGCCAAGGGTAGCTCGCTCGCACTCTGTGACCGGGGTCATATCACAGGGACGCAGTCATGAAACTTTAGAAGCATCTGATCCTTTGCCTGCCTTCAGCCCCTGAGCCCTTCAGGAGCACGACATCAGTTGTCACAGATGCGGAAGAGATGGGGGCCAGCCTCAGCT
This sequence comes from Carcharodon carcharias, assembly GCF_017639515.1. Lineage (NCBI taxonomy): Eukaryota > Metazoa > Chordata > Chondrichthyes > Lamniformes > Lamnidae > Carcharodon > Carcharodon carcharias. The sequence goes on from NC_054467.1 coordinate 268,968,776, forward strand.
TAAAGTTGCTGAGAGCACACAAAACTTTGTGGTGCCTGCCCACTACATTCTGGCAGCAATGACCAGCACTGTCGAGGTACAGGTATCAGTAATGTGTCCAGGGAGTATGAGGCTGGACCATCACTTTGGTCTGAAGGCTGCACAAAGCACAGGGAAGAGACCCTGGACTGAGACACCTGCCTTTATATTGTGCAGAAAGGTTTCACATCTGAGTGACACAAACACTGCTCTTCAGAACAAGGAGCCACAGGCAGGGAGACATTCCTGGGTGTTTATTGACAATAGTGAACAGTTTGTACAAGTGATTAGCACCTGTGGCCAGGCTATGCAATTTATTCTTCTTAACTTTCCTAACCTTGCCACTACATCTTGGTGCTCCTCAGACATCCGCAGTGGAGGTGGAGGCAGCCTGCTGACTGTGACGCCCTGTCTGTGATGACCTTGTTGGGTGTCCTCTGGAGGGCCGAGAATTGGTGGACCCCAGCCTGCTTATGGGGTCCTGCTGTGTGGCAGTGGCACCCTCCTTGGCCTGTGGAGCTGGATCTGCTGAGGTCACAGGAAGAGGATTCGGTTGGGTTGGACACTCCCAGAATCACCTGGGTGGCTGGCCCTGGAGTGTGCACCTGCTGATCCTCCTCCCTATGAGTGCCCAAGGGCCCCAGGCTGACTCCGTGAGCGGAAGGGATAGCTGCACCCCTCTTGCGTACACATTGTCGGAGGCCAACTATGACATCAGTGATGGAGTTCAGCCCAAGCAGCAGTGCAAGGTCAATGTCCTGGACCAAGGTCTTCGTGGCTGCTGCCATCCTACCAGTGTTGACCTCAGTGTATTGGCATGCTGGCGCTGTCATCTCAGCCTGAAGGCAGACAGACTCCTCCATCATACTTTGCAATCTGAGGAGTGCAGTGGACATCCCTTCATGATGTTCCCGAGCTTGTATTTGCAGCTCCAGCAACTGTGATGTGATTGAATCCAGAGGCTCATCATCTGAATCAGGCTCAGCAAATTTCTGGCATCCAGCAGTCTTCCAAGTGCCAGACACCTGGGAAGTCCCTGTCACTGCCTGCTGTGTGATGTGCTCACCAGATTGTGATCCCGAGGTTATTTTAAAGCTAGGTCCCACCGAGGTGTGTGTCGCTGCACTGGTGGAGGGTGTGGGTGAGCGCTGTGATGGGACTTCAAGGATGGTGCCTCCATGTTCTACTTCAGAGGTTCCTGTGGAGCTTGATTGGAGGCCCTGGGCTGAGGACTCCGTCGGCAGTTTGGCAGAAGTAAGCGGAAGCAGGGGGAGATAATTAGTGTATGGCAGTGGCTTGTGAGACTGCTGCCCATCCACAGCCAGAGTAGAGGTAGCAGGCTGCACTGCGAGCCTCCACTGCGTCCAAAAGGCACTTGAGGGACATGTCATTAAATCTGGGTACTGAAGTCATTTTGCCTGTCGTGCATATCTTCCCTGCAGTAGTGCTGGGTTGGAAGAACAGATCTGTGCATGTGGCTGGATTTTAAATATGGTGCCCAGCATCATGAAGCAGCAAGGTGATGCTGTGGCGGGCGAATGAAAGCCAGCCCGTCATGGAAGCGGTGTTTTTCCCAGGAATGCATAATTAATACGGCAGGTTTGAGAGGATATGGTGTGAAAAGCTACCATTGCTGCCTGATATGAAATTATAATTGGTTTCATAACATTTATGTGGTTTATTGTAAATTAGGTCTTTAGCAGTGAGTATGGATGATTCTGTCTGTGTGTGATTTAATTGAAATGGAGTCAGCTGGACTGGAAGATTGAAATTAGCTAAAGGAGTTAAATGTAAAAGCGTATTTGAAATGCTAATGAGTAAACATGGATGAGGTCTTAGCATATAAATTGTGAAGGAAATTTGCATTTTAGATAAGTGAAGGAGTTATTTGGATTTCAAAGGGATGGTAGGATGTTTACAACTGGCAAGATATGCAAGGCCAATCAGTGTGTTTATTTTTCCCTCACAGGAAAGAGGTCAAATTGGTAACATGTAAGATTTTTATATTATAGGAAAAGTAAATTTGCAAAGACATATGGAACAATGGAATTTACAGATTAACGAGAGATAAGATGAGGGAGGCAGTGGTGTAGTGGTATTGTCGCCAGACTAATAAGCCAGAGACCCGGGGTAATGCTCTGAGGGACCCAGGTTTGAATTCTGCCACCACAGATGGTGGAGTATGAGTTCAAAAAAAAAAATTCTGGAATTAAAAGTCTAATGATGACCATAAAATCACTGTTGCTTGTTGTAAAAACCCATCTGGTTCGCTAATGTCCTTTAGGGAAGGAAGTCTGCTGTCCTTACCTGGTCTGGCCTCCATGTGACTCCAGACCCACAGCAATGTAGTTGACTCTTAAATGCCCTCTGAACAAGGACAATTTGGGATGGGCAACAAATGCTTGCTTAGCCAGTAAAGCCCACATCCCATGAGCAAATAAAAAAAATATAAAGAGGATAAGATTGAACGTGAGTTTGTGAAACAGCCTTGAGGAAGCCTTCAGCCATTTGTGCAAAAGTCTGCTGTGCCCAGCAACATAAGTTCGAGAAAAGCTTTTGGAATTCTACTGTTGAGTGGGTGCTGTGGTAACTTGATGGCTTGCTTTAAAATTTAAAATTTATTTTGAACTGTTGCCTTTGGGTGTGTAGTTGGGAGTTAGGTTAATTAAGAAATTTAGGATTTATTATATTGTAAAGTAATTGTAATCTTATGTATGTGCTTGAAGTTTTTTCTCTTGTTAATAAATGTTTTAATTTAATTTTTAAAATTTCTAAAGGGTGTTAGTGGACTTGTTTCTGAATTAAATGCACAAATAAGACCATAAAATGTAGGAGCTGAGGTAGGCTATTTGGCCCATCAAGTCTGCTCTGCCATTCGATGTGATCATGGCTGATCTGATAATCCTCAACTCCACTTTCCTGTCTTTTCCCCATAACCCTTGATTCCCTTACTGATTAAAAATTTGTCTATCTCAGCCTTGAATATACTGAACAATCCAGCCTCTACAGTCCTCTGCGGTAAAGAATTCCACAGATTCACTACCCTCTGAGAGAAGAAATTCCTCCTCATCTCTGTTTTAAACGGGTGACCCCTTACTCTGAGATTATGCCCTCTGGTCCTAGACTCTCCCCCAAGGGGAAACAACCTCTCAGCATCTACCCTGTCAAGCCCCCTAAGAATCTTATATGTTTCAATAAGGTCGCCTCTCATTCTTCTAAACTCCAGTGAGTACAGGCCCAACCGACTCAACCTCTCCTCATAAGAAAATCCCTCCATACCCGGAATCAACCAAGTGAACCTTCTCTGGGCTGCCTCCAATGCTAGTATATCTTTCCTTAGATAAGGGGACCAAAACTGTTCACAGTATTCTAGGTGTGGTCTAACTAATGCCTTGTATAGTTTTAGCAAGACTTCCCTATTTTTATACTCCATTCCCTTTGAAATAAAGGCCAACATTCCATTTGCCTCCCTATTACCTGCTGAACTTGTATTTTAGCTTTTTGTGATTCATACACAAGGACCCCCAAATCCCCTCTGTGCTGTAGCTTTCTGCAGTCTTTCTCCATTTAAATAATATTCAGCTCCTCTATTCTTCCTGCCAAAGTGCAGAACCTCACATTTTCCCATATTATATTCCATCTGCCTAGTTTTTGTCCACTCACTTAACCTGTCTATATCCCTCTGTAGACTCTTTGGGCAGAATTTTCCCCAGGGCGGGCCCTGCACACCAACGCATAAAATGACACACAGTGACGTTGGGCGTGCGACTTGACATCACTGTGTGCCATCGCGATATTTCGCGGGCGTGCGGTGATCCCCGATGTGCGCCATTAATTAACAGGCCACTAATTGACGCCGATTTTTCAGGGCCCCTGCGATCTTCAGATCGTCGCACAGGCGCAACAGGCAGGCGGGTAGGCCACATTTTTATAAAGCTCATCTACAGGTGGGAAAAGAAGGGTGAGTGGGATTGCGAGTAGTCTTTAGTACACATTTAATGTTTAAACTCACTGCATCGTGAGTATTCTTTAGTACACATTTAATGTTTAAACTCACTGCATCGCGAGTAGTCTTTAGTACACATTTAATGTTTAAACTCACTGCTACTTGCCTGCGTGAGCGGAAATACTTCAAATCTCTTCACAGCTGCTTGGACAGGAATAATGGGCTTCAGGTCAGGGCTCTGGAGTAAACATCATGTTTGGGGCCTTGCTGATTTCAGGAAGCCTTCCATTACCCTGGGAATAGGAGTTGTGCTCTCCACTGGAGGCACCTCCTCAGAGGAGGAAGGGATGGCCAGAAGGGGGAGGAGGCCAGGAGTCCACATTCAGCCTCCAGGGGAGCCACCTTTGGGAGGACAGGTGCAGGCACAAGGGGCGCAGGGCCAACAGGAAGTGCAAGGTGGAAGGGGCCGCAGAAGGCGCCACTATCCTGCTGCCAGGGGATACAGGCGGCGATGTATCTACCTCAGTATGTCTGAAGTGCAGTGCCAAAAGCGGCTCTGTCTCTCAAGGGAGACAGTGACCTCCATCTGTCAGATGATAGGCCCTGAGATGTGCGCCAACTGTGTGGGTGGGCACCCCATGCCAGTAGCGTTGAAGGTTATGGCTGCCCTCAACTTCTATGCCTCCGGCTCTTTCGAGGGGTTGGTGGGTGATCTTTGCAGAGTCTCCCAGGCAGCTGTCCACACTTGTGTCAAGCAGGTGACAGACCAAGACTCTTCAGTGCTCCAGCCCGGCTGGATGGATGGCTGCTGGGTGACAAGGGCTCTCCCCTCAAAAAGTGGCTCATGACACCTCTCTGCTATCCAAGAACAGAAGTTGAACAGCGGTACAATAGGAGCCGTGCCTCCATAAGGGCTGTGGTGGAGAGAACCATCGGTCTTCTCAAGATGCGCTTCCGATGCCTGGACCATTCAGGGGGCGCATTCCAATACCCCCAGACCATGTGTCACTGATAGTGGCTACATGCTACGCTCTCCACAATCTGGCGCTGGAAAGGGGGGGATGCAGTGGAGGAAGAAAATGTGGACGCAGATGCTCAGACTGCACATGATGAGTCCAGTAGTGAGACTGAGGATGAGCATGCACAGGGGATAGATGCTGATCTGGGCGTACTCCAGGGAGACAGGAACACCCAGGAGGCTTTAATCCAATCAACCTTCAGCTAGCCCATCACTGATGGACCTCCAACACATGCCAGGGCTGCAGCCTCCATACTCGATACCTGAGAGCAACATCTGCCTGGTTAGGAACATTAACTATGTGCCTTGTCAATAAAGCTCAATGACAAACAACTCACTCATAACATCATGGGCTCCCCTTCACCTGCAGAAGGAATCACCCTGAGTCATGTTCACATATGAAGCATTTAATGAATTCACAAAATAAAACAGAAAAGAAACTTAATTCAAAGGTGTTCAGCATCACACCAAATTATAATCAACCAATAGCGGGACAACATAAAAGCACCAGTGAGAAGCCCGTGGTGTGCCTAAGGTGCCTTAAGTTTATGTTTCGGGTGTTACGTCTAGGTGCTCCCTCCTCGCTGACAATGACATCTGAGCCAGCCTGCTCACTGTGCTGTCCTATTGGCCTCGATGACCTTGGTGGGTGACCTCTGGCCTCTGGAGCCTTTGATGGCCCTGCCCGGGAGGGAGTGGCCGTTTCCATGGCTGGCATCTCCCCAGTCGCCGCAGCCTCATTGGATCCCATGGTCACTGGCAGAGGGGCGAAGGAGCTGCTACCCTCATCCGGAGTGTCCTGAGAGAAGCCCACAGAGATGACAGGCAGGTCCTGTGCCGACGTGAGGTCGCTTCAGATCTTCCTGCTCACCATTGGTGGATGGGCACCTAGCTGAGATACTTGGTGCCCAATCCATCTCCCACACTGGCACTGACCAGCTGAGGTCCGTGTCACTGTGAGGGCTTGCTGGTCCGAGTGCATCCCCAAGAAACCCTGATTATTCACCTGGAGGAGCCTCTCCATGAGAGTTGCCACTCCACCCAAGGAGGAGGCATTGTGCTTGGCCATGAGGGTAATTGCATTGCTGATACTCCGCACGGACTCCTCCATCACATAGACCGTGCCATGCATTGCCACATGCCCGATCCTCCCGGAGACCCTGCTGGACTTCCAGCATCTGCTGCCTCAGGGACGATTCCAGAGGCTCATCAACAGCCACCGGCTGAGCATGTGCCTGGTCCCCTGCAGTTCCTCCAACTGCCGGCGCCCTGGGCACGCTCTGTGTCCGCCTGTACCTCAAACAAGTGTGAAGTGCCCTCACTGCTGTGTCCCGGGACACTAGCCGATGATCCTATCCCCAGTGAGGTGCTGATATCTGTGCTGGTGCCTGCCTGGCAGAGATGGTGTGACGCTGGTGCTTCTAATTCTTCTGGGCCCTCAGGTACTAGAGGCAGCCCCTCTGCCTCCTCCTCCCAGCCCTGCTCTGGTGATGCTGAAAGGAAGAACAAGGACGTTTGATTAGTTCAAATCAAGACAATGTCAATGTGCATGCCTGGCCCCTGGATCAGTATGTGCTTATCCTTCCATAATCAATGGGAAACCCATGTTTGAAACTTAAATCACTAAACATTCAAGTGGAATGGCTGCTGGAACAGATATAGTTACTTCAGTGCATGGCAATCTTACCTCCCCCAGGCACCCCAGCCTCACTGCCACCGGTAGACCTGGGCGCATAGCACTTCTCCAGCTCCATCGCCTCCTGCTTGCATCTGGCTATAAAGGCCAACTGTGCCTGGCCTCCGCCAGTCCACATCCGCTCAGCGGCATTGTGTGTGGTCTTCTCCTAAAAAGGAGAGAGGAGCGTTGATTAGTCCACCCTGTACCTGGATTGCCATCGCATTCCTGCCATCCTCACCTGAGTGAAACATTGCAAGGCTCCAGTGAATCGTGACCCTGCAGCTGCCACACACTCACACCAAGATGCCAGGGCTGACCCCCCTTGCCCACATGCTGCCTCCATCACATTTTCAACCTACACAGTTTCACCTTGCAAAGCAAGGATGCATAAGTAAGTGGAACACCAAGGGCAGCAGATGGATAGGTGCCACACCACCTGGAATTTCCCCTCCCAGCATGTCAGCAGCCTGACTTTGACATGTCCTGGATTTCCAGCACTGCACCTAGGTGCAGATCCTTGAGGTAGCCCCCAAAACAGTACTGTGGGTGTCAGTCTACCACATGCAGCGGGTGCAGAATCCAGCTCAGCACAACCCTCTCAGGATGAACTAGACATGGGCAACATCTGCTGGCCCACCCAGCGAAGGATACATGCCGTGAAGGATTCAATGCAGTCACTACATTCAGAGTTGCAGGGGTTGGTGATGCGGGCGGGGAAGCCTCACTGCTGTGCTAAGTGACCCATGCCAACAAGGTACTCACCCCTCCCGAGCACAAGAGGTGATTGAAACGCTTGTGGCACTGAAGCCAGTTGCATCACACCATGTCATGTGAATTCACTATCCCTGCCACCTCCTCCCAGGCACATTTGGCCATGTGTGGGGGTCTCCTCCTCCCACCCCTGGGAACGAGGATCTCACAACGTGCTGCCACCTCCTTGAGGAGGGCAGCAAGGAACTCATCCGGAAAGCAAGGGGCACAGTGCCCCACTGACCTGCCCTCCTGCCGGACCTCCTCAGCAGCAGCGCTTGGAGGAAGCCTTCTGCTGGCCATGGTTCACAACCTCTGCAAGGCTGCAGGAGCACTCTTTAAACAGGGCACCGGGTCACCTTTGGACTCAGCGGTCATTGCAGTCCCACTGCTGCCCGCCCACTCCCGCTGTCCGAGCCAGTAACATCCACATCCAATGAATGAATAAAAAAAACTGGAGCAGGGATGAAAAGTAAATGACAAACAGCTGGAGACAATACACAGCCTTACTTGGTGTTATTGGTAGCAGGAAAGACATCTGATGCCATTGTGAAATGACCAAATGATCGTCTTTTCAGGGCAGACATGTTTGTACAGAATTTTCCACAAAATACCATATAGAGGTCCTTATTCTGGTCGCAGGACTTCTCTTGAATTTGACGTGCTGCAAAAAATCATGTCCACTCCCTGCTCAGAAACCAAACTGTGATTCAAAGTACACAGAGTCAATTAGGTGAGTGACAATCTGACAAAAAATAACCCTTGCCAGAAATGTTCCTGTTGAAAGAAGTGATGATTCTCCATGACTGACTTGCTTCCTTCCCCTAGCCAAGCTGTCCCAGTACAGCTACAACACCGGCATCTACCCGGCTATGTGGAAAACTGCCCTGTTATATCCTATATACAAAAAGCAGGACAAATCCAACCCAGCCAATTACCGTCCCATCAGTCTACTCTCCATCATCAGTAAAGTGATGGAAGGAGTTATGAACAGTGCTATCAAGCAGCACTTGCTTAGCAACAACCTGCTCACTGATGCCCAGTTTGGGTTCCGCCAGGGCCACTCAGCTCCTGACCTCATTACAGCCTTGGTTCAAATATAGACAAAAGAGCTGAACTCCCGAGGTGAGGTCAGAGTGACTGCCCTTGACATCAAGGCATGACTGAGAGTGGCATCAAGGATCCCAAGCAAAACTGGAGTCAATGGAAAAACTCTTTGCTGGCTGGAGTCATTCCTAGCACAAAGGAAGAATGTTGTGGTTGTTTAAGGCCAGTCATCTCAGTTCCAGGACACCACTGCAGGAGTTCCTCAGGGTAGAGTCTTCAGCCCAACCATCTTCAGCTGCTTCATCAATGACCTTCCTTCCATCATAAGGTCAGAAGTGGGATGTTCGCTGATGATTGCACAATGTTCAGCACCATTCATGACTCCTCAGATACTGAAACAGTCCATGTCCAAATGCAGCAAGACCTGGACAATATCCAGGCTTGGGCTGACAAGTGGCAAGTAACATTCACACCACACAAGTGCCAGGCAATGACCATCTCCAACAAGAGAATCCAACCATCGCCCCTTGATGTTCAATGGCATTACCATCACTGAATCCCCAACTATCAACATCCTGGGGGTTCCCATTGACCAGGAACTGAACTGGACAAGCCATATAAATACTTTGGCCACAAGAGCAGGTCAGAGTCTAGGAATCCTGCAACAAATAACTCACCTCCTGACTCCTCAAAGTCTCTCCACCATCTACAAGGCATAAGTCGGAAGTGTGATGGAATAATGCCTGTTTGCCTGGATGAGTGCAGCTCCCACAACACTCAAGAAGCTGGACACCATCTAGGACAAAGCAGCCACTTGATTGGCACCACATCCACAAACATTCACTCCCTCCACCATCGATGCACAGTAGCAGCAGCTGAGTACCATCTACAAGATGCACTGCAGGAATTCACCAAGGCTCCTTAGACAGCACCTTCCAAACCCACGACCACTACCATCTAGAAGGACAGGGACAGCAGATAGATGGGAACACCAACACCTGGAAGTTCCCCTCCAAGTCACTCACCATCCTGATTTGGAAATATATCACCATTCCTTCACTGTCACTGGGTCAAAATCCTGGAACTCCCTCCCTAACAGCACTGTGGGTGTACCTACACCACATGGACTGCAGCGGTTCAAGAAGGCAGCTCACCACCACCTTCTCAAGGGCAACTAGGGATGGGCAATAAATACTGGCCCAGACAGCAAAGCCCACATCCCATTAATGAATAAATAATGTTTAAAAGTTGAGGGATGAGTTCTGGAGACATCCTTGGTGGCTCAGCACCCTGGTTCCAGATTAGGCAGAAGAGATTTGTGAGTTTCCTAACCATGTGAGACCCTCTATGCTTTAATACTTCAGGTGGGATGCCATCAGCTCCCAATGACTTACCGATAGAAAGCTGCTTTATGGCCTTTGCGACTTCTGCTTGCAAAGTATCAACAGCAAGCTCTTTCAGAGTGCGATGCTGTGGAAGTGACTCAATGGTATCATTGTATCCGAGGGATTAGGAGATTACTGTAGCGCTCTGCCCAATGAGATAGAATCTTTTGCCTATTTGTTAGGAGATAAGTGCCATCTGCTGAGAGGATTCATGTCACAAAGTTGGTTTTGGTGCCATAGAATGTCACAGACTTTCATGTAGACCCTTCAGGTCATTTTTATCAGCTTCTGCTTGAAGCTCATCAGCCTTGTTTTCCCAATATCGGCTCTTCAATGGCTTTCTTGGTTTGCCATGTGTTTTACAAGATGTGTCTGACATTCCTTGGTCATGGTTTTTTGTCAGATAAGTAAGATCTGGGTGCAGCAAGCCCTTTCTAGAATCTCGCCTCTGTCTTTGTCACTGTTGTTGAATGAATCTTGATGCTTCCATTTTCCAAACTCTAGGACATCAGTTGCTGTGCTGTAAGCAACGTCCTTTAACTTTTTCCAGGAATCTTCAATGGCAATATTGTCATCCAGGATATCACAAATTCCTTTGGCTCATTTATGTTCCAGTTCTTGTCTCTTGGCCGTGTCGTTAAGAACAATTACATCAAGCTTCCTCTGTGGCTTGACTTTTGTGTTGAAGCATCTTAGATTTCATCTTCAAAGAAAATACTCCCGACAAGCTGATGGTCAGACCAGCAGTCTGCACCTCGAATGGAGCAGATAGAGCTTATGCCCTTGAGCTCTGTTTGTAGAATAATAACATACTCCAATTTGCGCTAGTGTTTGGATCTGTTGTTTTCAGTTTGTCTGCTTGTTATGACACAGCAGATGGTAAAATGCTGAGCTGTTCAAATCCCAGAAGGAAACTTGAAACAATTGTCACAGCTAATTTTCAATTTGTATGTTTCGAGATGCTGGCTTTGAATTCAGTAATAATAAGACCATGGAGTCTTAAGAGGTTTTTATAAAACTAAATTAAACATTTATTAATAAAAGAAAAGATTGTAAAGTATGTACATATGTCTACAAATTACTGCTATAATAACTTTTACATCCATTAATTAACTTAACTCCCAGTTATACTGTCATTAAGGCAGTAAGACACAGATTTTAAAAGACCCAGGCAAAGTAAACGATACCCTGAACAGTCAACTGCAAAGTGAATTCTCTTAACTTCGGGCCCTGGAGGCAGCAGTTTGATATATATTGTGGAATGTCTATGAGATGGCTTTTTGGAGCAGCTTGTGGTGGAGCCCACTAGGGAACAGGCAATTCTAGATTTAGTGATGTGTAATGAGGTAGATTTTATAAGGGAGCTTAAGGTGAAGGAACCCTTAGGAGGAAGTGACCATAATATGATAGAATTTACCCTGCAATCTGAGAGGAAAAAGCTGGAATCAGATGTAACGGTATTACAGTTAAATAAAGACAACTACAGAGGCATGAGGGAGGAGCTGGCCAGAATTGACTGGGAGATGAGCCTAGCAGGAAAGACAGTGGAACAAAAATGGCAGGAGTTTCTGGGAGTAATTTGGGAGACACAGCTAAAATTCATCCCTAGGAAGAAGAAGCATCCTAAAGGGAGGACGAGGCAACCATGGCTGACAAGGGAAGTCAGGGACAGCATAATGAACCGAGCTTTATATGATGACTAGTAGTCTTGTTCTTTACATTTCGACCATAGTGAATGGATGACCTGCCAGTAGGGGTACCAGGTACAGGGAGAGCAGGCTGTGTTTAGGGTTCATTTTCTTCCTTTTCCCAAACTGTGGAGAGTGACTATCACCCTGAGGCCACCTATGTGCAGGGTTATGACTGAAGACTGTCAATAGCGTCCTCTTCCTGTCCCCATCAGCACTTCCCCACTGCCACAGGGCTTGGTATGTCTGGTGTTTTGGTTGATGACTACTTGCTGAACAACCTGCTTGTTGAGTATATTTAAGTGGGTGGGATTTATGCAGAGCACCTCCCACTCCCAAGGTAGCTAATACCACACTGGTGCAATGTGTACCACAAGTGTAGCAGCTAAAAGGAAATAGGAGCAGGAGTAGGCCATTCTGCTCCTCAAGCCTGCTCTTCCATTCTGCTAGATCATGGCTGGTATTCTCAATACCATTTTCCCATACTATCGCCATACCCCTTGATATCTGGCTGAGGGCAACAGAGGCCATTGTCCGTGCCTTTGGTATGCAGGTTTGATTTTGGAGTTGTCCTTCACCTAGACGATCTGGTGATTAAGTTGGGGAGCCTCATCTACCCTTGACATCGCTGTCCAGTCTGTTGGCACTATTTGTGATCTTCCCTGTTGTCAGTCAACACATACCTTGCTAGTTAACCCATAGCTGGGGGTCTTGAAATCAGAGTTACTTTCTCCTAGGTAGGCAGCCAATTAAAGCTGACAAGCCCTACCAAGCCAGAGCTGTCTGGTTTCGAGGTGCCAAACAGCCACCTTCACCCCTCTGCTCACAGTTCTAAACAGGGTTCAGCACATGAAATCAGGCAGTAGGAGTGTCATTAGGAGATGGTAGTTGACGCACTGACCATATGGGAATCTTTTGTGGATGAAGAGCATCTCAACTCTCTTCATGATCCTGGTCCTTCCTAACCCTTGGACCCAATCAGGTTAGTAATTCTATTCCATTAGGTCTATTTCCTTATTGAAAGTTGTTAGTTTCTGTTCTGCTCTTGCCTTTTATATCTCACTTTTAAATTGATTTACTTCATAACCAAAGGTTGACTGTGATGTAATTTTTGAAATTTCCCTCTGTTTGTTTCAGTTTTTGTACCCTGCTCCCCTACTGCTCCACACTGCTGGAAAGCTGGACACTTTCACACCTGCCACAGCACCTCCCAGCCAGCTTACCACCAGCACACACACATGCACACACACTTACATTCACACTCACTCATATATACACAAACCCACCCATATACACATTCACACACTCACAGGTGCACACACAGACCCCCAGACGACACCCGCACACTCATACTGACAGAACCAGATACTCAAGTACAGTGTCATTCATAAACAGATGCATAGACTCCCATTCAGAAGCACTCAGGCATGAACCCAAATTGACCCTGCATCTACACTTCTCTGAACTCTAAAAACCCAGCTAGTAAGCCTATCTTGGTAGCTTCTTTTAATTCTTTCATGGGATGTCCTTGAACTAAGTGGCTTGCTAGATAATTTTAGAGTACAGTTAAGAGTCAACCACATTGCTGTGTGTCTGGAGTCACACGTAGGCCAGGCAAGGTAAAGATGGCAGATTTCCTTCCCTAAAAGACATTAGTGAACCAGATGGGTTTTTACAACAATTGATGATAATTGTTATGGTAACAATTACTGAGACTAGCTTTCAATTCCAGATTTATTAACTGAATTGAAATTCTACCAGCTGCCATGGTGGGATTTGAACCCATGTCCTCAGAGCATAGCCTTGGCCTCTGGATTACTATCTGTTATATCTGAATAACTAGAAATATGTTGTTTATGGCAGGGAATCATCACTAATCTATATCTTTTCAGTTCCCACTACCCCACAGGTCAAGCGAAGTAGGAATATCTCAAATGCTGCAACCTCAGAAGTAATGATCTCATGTGCACACACAGGTAAGAAACTCTCAAATGCATCAAAAGCAGGGGGTGAAAAGGAGTGAGGAACTTAAAACAATCAAGATCACCAGAGAAAAAGTACACGGAAAACTAATGGGATTAAAGGTTGACAAGTCCCCTGGAATCGCTGGCCTGCATCCTAACATCTTATAGGAAATGGCTGCTGAGACAGTACATGAGTTGGTTGTAATCTTCCAAAATTCACTAGATTCGGAAAGCCTCAAATATTACACCACAATTCAAGGGCCAGCAGTTTCCCATTCTGTTGGCATCAGGCATCATGGGGGACCGGGGGGCAGGACAGCCAAGAAACATGAAACCAGCCTGCGATCATCCACTCATCCACTCCACCTGTCTATGGCAGGCCATGTATCCCACTGTCACACACTGGGAACCTAATTTCAATATTTTAGCATCTCATATTAAGCCCTGCTTGCCGGAATCATCCCCCCATCCGTGCTGTTCACAACTGTACATAAGCAACGTGCACCTGCCAAGCTGCAATTTGCTCGGGACTTTGAGGCTTGTTTGCCCACCTTGCTTTGGGCAGCACTGGTGGTCATCAGCACCAGGCTTCACAGGCAGCACCATATCACTTTTAGGGAGGCTCACGGGCAGGTCTTTACTTACCAGACCAGCTGTGAGGCAGGGCTGGCTTTTCAATGGCTGCAGGGCTAAGGCTTGCTTGGGGAAGGAGGAGAATGGCCACAGGCAAGGGAAACGCTGCAGGGCCAGGACTATACTAGGGAATGGGGGTATCCCAGGGTGTGTGTGGGGCACATGTTGAGTGTAAGTGGCCTCAAGATGGTGAGAGCTGAGGAGGCAGTCTCCTGAGGAGATGAGGCCAGATGGAGATGTGAGGGTTTGTGTGAGAGTGAGTGGTGGTGTCCCTTGAGCTGGCAGTTAGTGAGATATATGATGGCCTTGTGAGTGTGTGCATTTGGAGTGATAAGATGGCTGCCTTACCCTGGATAAGATCATTTCGAGCCATTGAATCATAGAGGTCGACAGCACAGAAAAAGGCCCTTCGGCCCATCGGGTCTGCACCAGTCAAACAAGTGCCTGACTATTCTAATCCAATTTTCCAGCATTAGGCCCATAGCCTTGTATGCCCATCCAACTACTTCTTAAATGTTAGGAGGGTTTCTGCCTCTACCATCCATTCAGGCAGTGAGTTCCAGATTCCCACCACCCGCTGGGTGAAAAAATTCTTCCCCACATCCCTTTTAAACCTCCTGCCCCTTAATCCCTCCAACAAGGGGAAAGGTTGCTTCCTGTCTACCCTATCTATGTCCCTCATAATTTTATACACCTCAATCATGTCCCTGCTCAATCTCCTCTGCTCCAGGGAAAATTACCCCAGTCTATCCAATCTCTCCTCATAACTAAAACTCTCCAGCCCAGGCAACATCCTGGTAAATCTCCTCTGCACTCTCTCTAGTGCAATCACATCCTTCCTATAATGTGGATTTCAGAAATGCACACAATGCTCTAGCTGCGGCCTAACCAGCGTTTTATACAATTCCAGCAGAACTTCCCTGTTTTATATTCTATGCCTCGGCTAATAAAGGCAAGTATCCCATATGCCTTCTTAACCACTTTATTTACCGGTCCCGCTACCTTAAGTGGACATGCACGCCAAGGTCCGTCAGATCTTCGGTACTTCCCAGTGTCCTACCGTTCATCGTGTATTCCTGTGCCTTGTTTGTCCTGCCCAAGTGCATCACCCCACACTTATCCAGATTAAATTCCATTTGCCACTGATCAGCCCATCTGACCAGCCCGTCTATATCCTCCTGTAATCTAAGGCTATCCTCCTCACTAATTATCAACCCACCAATTTTTGTGTCATCCGCGAACTTACTGATTAACCCTCCTGCATTCAAATTTAAGTCATTTATATATACCACAAACAGCAAGGGACCCAACACCAATGCCTGTTTAACCCCACTGGACACAGGCATCCAGTCACAAAAACACTCCTCGACCATCACCCTCTGCTTCCTGCCACTCAGCCAATTCTGGATCCAATTTGCCAAATTGCCTTGGATCCCATGGGCTCTTACCTTCGTTATCAGTCTCCCATGCGGGACCTTATCCAAAGCCTTGCTGAAGTCCAAGTTGACTACGTCAAATGTATTGCCCTCATCTACACATCTGGTCACCTCTTCGAAAAATTCAATCAAATTGGTCAGACATGACCTCCCCTTAACAAAACCATGCTGACTGTCCTTGATTAATCCTTGCTTCTCCAAGTGTAGATTAATTCTGTCCCTCAGAATTTCTTCCAATAGTTTTTCCACCACTGGAAGACTGACTGGCCTGTAGTTCCCTGGTTTATCCCTTCCTCCTGTCTTGAATAACGGTCTCACATTGGCTGTCCTCCAGTCCTCTGGCACCACTCCTGTGGCCAGAGAGGGATTGAAAATTATTGCCAGCACCCTTGCTATCTCCTCCCTTGCCTCACTCATCAGCCTGGAATACATTTCATCCGGGCCTGGAGATTTATCTATTTGTAAGCCTGCCAGACCACTTAGAACCTCTTCCCTTTCTATGCTAATTTCTTTAATTATATCACAGTCCTTCTGCCTGATTTCCATACCCACATCGTCCCTCTCACTTGTGAACACCGACACACAGTATTAATTTAGAACCCTTCCTATCCCTTCCAGCTCCACACACAAGTTACCACGATGGTCCTTAATGGGCCCTACTCTTTCCCTAGTCATCCTCTTACTCTTAACGTGCTTGTAAAATAACTTTGGATTTCCCTTTATTTTACCTGCCAATGTTTATTCGTGCCCCCTTTTTGCTCTCCTAACTTCTTCTTTAAGTTCCCCGCTACACATTCTATACTTCTCTAGGGCTTCCGTTGTTTTGAACCCTTGGTATCTGCCATAAGCCTCCTTTTTTCTCTTTATCCAATCCTATGTATCCCTCGGCATCCAGGATTCCCTGGATTTGTTGGTCCCACCTTTGTCTTTACTGGAATATGTCGGCCCTGTACTCTCCCTTTTTCCTTCTTGATTCCGAGCATTGTCTTCTGCCTGCATTCTGCACTCCTCCTTGTCTCTGTGGAAAAATAGTTGAGAGACATGATTGCACTTTATCCTGCAATGGTCACTTTCCATTCCCAAGTTAGAGAGTCATTATGAAGCCCCTGGACTGCCCTCATTCCAGATATTCCATCCCAGGTCCTCCCTTGCAGCTGAAGCACACCCTGAAGGATCACAGCTAGCTGAGCCTCCCCGGCACTGGCCTAGTCATGACAGTGCATACACAAAGGGAGTTGGATCTGGATGAGTACAGCCAGGTGCTATCAACCTGAGTCAGGCTGCCTTCTTTGGAGTAGACTAAAGCCCAGCTTGCACTAATTTAATGACCTCAATCATTGACCCATCTAAACCATGAACCTCCCAGCTGCAACGTGTAGGCTTTTCTGGAGCATATTGCATATGTACTGTAGCCGCGTACCCTTAATAGTTTGATCCTTCTGACCTTTTCACATTCCTTTGTAAGGGACAAATCATCAGTCATACCAAATCCATACTTGGCCCCAAACCCTGATAGATTCTCACACGAATGCACACTATGAGTTAAGGTGCCTGCCATGAAGATATTAATGTCTAGAATATTATTGGAAATTATTTATTTTCAAGTAGAGTTTAGTGATGTCTGTCTCTATGTGTGTGTGTGTCTTAATTGGATTAAAACCAGCTGGTCTAGAGGCTTTGATGTATAGAAATGGTAATTAAATAAACCTGGAGAAGTTTAGAAACATAGGGGAGAATCGATCGCCACGCGCAATCAGCTGTGCGCCACTATTTTACTTGGGCGGACCAGTTAAGGCCCCCCCAGCGTGATGCGCAAGCAGAAGCGCCGAGTGCACCCTGTGCAAGTGGGGAAAGGAGGCTGAGTCGGGGCCTGCACTCTTTCACGCATGCATGCGATAGAGTGCAGAAATCTCCGTGAAGCACAGAGCTGCCTCAAGGAGATTAGTTTGATTTTGAAAAATTTAAATGAAGAAAAAAAATGTTAAAGAATGCCCCCTCTGGGTTTTGTCTATGAATTTTATTAACAATTCGTATTAAAATTTAATACCCTTCTTGAAACTTCATCCTTCCTGTGGATGAGGTTTCATGATAAATGCAAAGGCTGCCTGGTCTCTTTGCCTGCTCGCCAACCTTAAGGTTGTATGGGCAGCTCCACTGATTCTCTTAATGACTTTTTAAATGGCCTTAACAGGGCTTTGACTGTTCGGCGGGCGCGCAGCTGCCTCTGGTTCACACCTGCCAAACTGAAAACCGGAATGACGTGTGGTGACGTCGGGACACAAGCTGGGGCCCGCCCCCACATGCTGACCAGAAGATTCAGGCCATAGGTGTCAAGAAGGCAATTTGCATTTTTAAATAAAACATTCAAAAGAATGGGTGAAATCTTACACCTAGCTAGAAGACACCAATGTGTTTATTTTATTCAGCTAACTAATAAAATTGGTGGAATCAAAGGATGTTATTGTTGGAAGAGCTAAAATTAAAAACCTAGTAATACAATGAGAAATTTACATTCAAAGGATAAGCTCGGTATAAACAGAAAGGAGTTTGTGTTTGCAGTGAAACATATAAGATTCTTAGGGGGCTTGACATGGTAGATGCTGGGAGGTTGTTTCCCCTTGTGGGAGAGTCTAGGACCAGAGAGCATAATCTCAGAGTAAGGGGGTCACCCATTTAAAACAGAGATGAGGAGGAATTTCTTCTCTCAGAAGGTAATCAATCTGTGGAATTCTTCACCACAGAGGACTGTAGAGGCTGGGTCGTTCAGTATATTCAAGGCTGAGATAGACAGATTTTTAATCAGTAAGGGAATCAAGGGTTATGGGGAAAAGGCAGGAAAGTGGAGTTGAGGATTATCAGATCAGCCTTGATCTCATTAAATGGTGGAGCAGACCCGATGGGCTGAATGGCCTCCTGCTCCTACATCTTATGGCAGAGCATTTAAGATCTAACCAGTCTGTATGCCTGTAACTGTTGGCTGCAAGGAACCTCATTTTGAATTTGTACGGTCAAATGTACTTTACCTGGGGTCTTTTAAAACCTATGCGTTTTACTGTTACTCAATGGAGGGTGTAAGTGAGAGTCAGATTAATTTGGGGATTTGTTTAAAATTTATTATAGTAAGAATTTGTATATGTGTATATGTTTAATTTGTTGTTAAATTAATAAATGCTTAATTTAGTTTTATAGAAACCCTGTGGTCTTGTTACTACAGAATTGGAAGCCAGCAATTCGAAACATACAAATTGCAAAAATGGGTTAAACGGTTGTTTCAAGTTTCCCTCTGGGGTTTGAATAACTCAGCCCTTACCATTGGCTGTGTCATAATAATGCCCAAATCCTTCAGTTGGCATTTGAATCTTTTTCACATGTCTCAGCTTAGCCTTGTTCAATATCCTGAAGCAGTAATTATGAGAGTGCCCCTTCAGTTGGCCCAGAAGCGATATAGTCAACTCCTCCCACAAACCCTCAGACCCCTCCCCACTGATTTTTTTTCAAGGTTATTTTGCAACTGCATCACGACATCGGCTGTTGAGATAATGCTGCTCCGATTCTATTTCGAGACCAGTTTCCAACCCTCCAGTCACCATCTAAGTCCCTCCTACCGGCCTCAAAGCTCATCATGTGCAAGTTTCCCTCCCTCCAATCATGCTCCTGCCTCCCACTTTAACCCTGGAGCCCATTGTAATTGTAGTAGATATCTCTGTCATCTCCCGCCACACTGTTTTCTGTCAATATCCCCATGCCCCATGTCAACCTCACCCTTCCCCCATCTTGAATCCTGATTATTTTTTATATTTGTTTACGTGATGTGGACATTGCTGGCTAGGCCAGCATTCATTGCCCTTGAGAAGTGGTGGTGAGCTGCCTTCTTGAACCACTGCTGTCCATATGGTGTAGGTACACCCACAGTGCTGTTAGGGAGGGAGTTCCAGGATTTTGACCCAGCAACAATGAAGGAACAGTGATATATTTCCAAGTCAGGATGGCAAGTGGCTTGAACAGCAACTTCCAGGTAGTAGTTCCCATGTACCTGCAGCCCTTGGCCTTCTAGGTGGTAGTGGTTGTGGGTTTGGAAGGTGCTGTCGAAGGAGCCATTTAGGACAAAGATTAGGAGAAATGTCATCAATTAAAAGGCTGTGAATCTGTGGAATTCTCTTCCCCAGAGAGATACAGATGTCCAGTCATTGAGTATGAGGGTGATAAATTTTAGGATATTAAGAGAACCAAGAGATATGGGGAGCAGGTGATAAAGTGTTGTTGAGGTCCAAGATCAATCATAGTCCTGTTGAATGGTGAGCAGTCTTGAGGGCCAAATGGCCTACTCCTGCTGCGAGCTTTTATATTTTGTTAGAAGTTGTCTTATTGCTATTGATGAGGGATTTGGGGGTGCAAGTTCACAGGACTATGTGCAGTATTGCATGCACTCCAAATTATAGGATAATATTGAGGCTTTTGAGAGGTCACAGCACAGTCACTCTGATGCAGTCATATATGGGGAAATCAAAGTAAGACTTCAGGCTGTTTCATTGCAATAACACAGAGCCTTGATCAGACCACATCTGTAAAAACTGCATTCAATTTTAGGCACTGCACCTCAGGAAGGATATATTGGCCTTAGTGCGGTTGCAGCACAGATTTAAAGGATTAAATTATGAAGACAGGTTGCATAGACAAAGCTTCTAAGCCCTTGAAGTTAGATGGTTAAGAGGTGATCTTATCAAGATATTTAAAATGTTAAAGGGATCTGATAGAATAAATACAGATAAGTTATTTCCCCTATTGGGGAATCCAGAGCAAGGAGAGCCTAAACTCAGAACTAGAGCTAGCTGTTCAAGGATAATATCAGAACATACTTTTTCACACAAAGATTAGTGAATTTTGAATTCTGTCCATCAAAAGGCCATGGATGTTGAGTCAATAGAGATTTAAATACTAAAAGTGATAGATTTTTGTAGATAAGGTATCATGGGTAATGATTTAAATGGTAAATGGATTTGAGCTATAGGTCAGCATGAGTGAATTGAATGTGGAGTAGTCTTGTGGGGCTGAATGGACTTTTCCTGTTCCTATATTCCTAGCTTATGGAAATGTTTATGAAGCACTTAAAATGATGAATTAGAAGTGAATTGTTTTGAGTAATTGAGGGCCAAGAACAAGAGGCCAGAGATACAAGAATAAATGGAATAGATTTAGAATCTTCTTCATACAGAGAATTGTGAGTCTCTGGGATTCACTTCCCAAGTTAGTAGTTGGGCAGAAAATTGGTTAGTGTTCAAGATAAGTTTATATAGAGGAATGAAGTGATGTTGGAACAGGGTAGCTAAATATGCTAGAACTATTTGCTCACATGGAAGGCAAACCAGGACATGGATTGGTTAGATTGAATGATTATAACTTATACCTATTTATATATGCTGTACCTTGGTGCTCAGTTTTTCAGATCTGAACTAGGACATGTTGCAGCTTCTATATATTTCCTCATGACAATGGATCACAGAGAACTGATCATCATTGCAAATAGGCAACAAAGATCACTCTTCAGCCAAAGCAACCAACTTAAAATGTAACAGCAAGGTTTTACTGCATTACTCCTGGAACATTGCAGGGCACTGCCCAGGGAATAAAGCATGTGAATGTCACCTTTATGGAAAGTCCATCCTCAGAATTTGGTGACCGGATCCAGATTTTCAGAAAGGGATGGGGAACTCGATACCTGGGTAAATCCTGGCTTCTGACCACAGGTCTCAATCCTGCCGTGATTGGGCAGGAGGTGAGCTTGGATTGAGAATTGGTTCATGGATTGAGAATTGGTTTGTAGATTGAGTATTTGGTTAGCAGATAGGAAACAGAGAGTAGGAATAAATGGGTCTTTTTTTGGAATGGCAGGCAGTGACTAGTGGGACACCAAATTAAGAAGCAGAATCTCAAAGGTAATAATTTCTGGATTATTACCCAAGCCACGTGCAAACTGGCATAGGACAAGTCAGATTAGGGAGGTGATTGCGTGCCTCAAAGACTGATGTGGAAGAAGTGGGTTCTGGTTCATGGGGCACTGGCACCAGTATTAGTGAAAGTGGGATCTGTACCACTGGGACGGTCTATACCTGAACTGTGTTAGGCCTGGGGTCCTCACGAGCCACCTAACTAGGGAAGTAGAGAGGGTTTTAAACTGAATAGTGGGGGCAAGGGATCAAATTTAGGAAGATGTGGTAAACCAAAGAGCAGAGACAAGGCAAAAGAATCACAGAATCTTAACGGCACAGAAGGAGGCCATTTGGCCCATCATGTCTGCACCGGCTCTCCAAATTAGCATTATGGCCTAGTGCCTTTGCCCTGCCTTTTCCCTGTACCCCTGCACATTGTTTCTATTCAAATAATCATCTAAAGTCCTCTTGAATACCTCGATTGAACCTGCCTCCACCACACTTCCAGCCAGTGCGTTCTAGACCCGAATAACTCATTGTGTGAAAAAGTTTTTTCTCACATCACACTTGCTTCTTTTGTAAATCACTTTAAATCTGTGTCCTCATGTCCTTGATCCTTTTACGAGTGGAAACAACTTCTCCCTATCTACTCGGTCCAGCCCCCTCATGATTTTGAACATCTCTATCAAAATCTCCTCTCGGCCTTCTTCTCTCAAAGAAGACTCTCCAAGGAGAACAGTCCCAACCTCTCCATTCTATCCTCATAGCTGAATTTTCTTACCCCTGGAACCATTCTTGTAAACCTCTTCTGCGCTCACTCCAATGTGTTCACATCCTTCCTATAATATGGTGCCCAGAACTGTACACAATATTCCAGCTGAAGTCTAATGAGTGTCTTATATAAATTCAGCATAACCTCCCTGCTCTTGTACTCTATGCCTCTATTAATAAGGCCCAGGATACTTATGCTTTATTAACTGCTCTCTCCATCTGTCCTGGCACCCTCAATGATCTATCACATATATACCCAAGTCTTTCTGCTCCTGCACCCCTTTCAAAATTTCACTCCTTATTTTGCATTGTCTGTCCACGTTCTTCCTACCAAAATGCATCACCTCACACTTCTCCACATTGAACTTCATCTACTACCTATCTGCCCACTCCACTAATTTGTCTATGTTCTCTTGAAGTTCCACACCGTCCTTCTCACAGTTCACAACACTCCCAAGCTTCGTATCATCCACAAACTTTGAAATCGTCCCCTGCACACCAAGATCTAGATCATTAACATATATCAGGAAAAGCAAGAGTTCAAAATACCGAACCCTGGGGAACTCCACTAAAAACCCAAAAAATATCCATTGACCATTATTCCCTGCTTCCTATTTTTCAGCCAATTTTGTATCCACATTGCTACTGTCCCTTTTATTCCATGAGCAATAACTTTTCTCACAAGTCTATTGTGTGGCACTGTGTCAAATGCCTTTTGAAAGTCCATGTACACCACATCAACAGCATTACTCTCATTGACCTTTTCTGTTACCTCTTCAAAATACTCCAGCACGTTAGTTAAACACAATTTCCCCTTTATAAATCCATACTGACTCTTCTTTATCAACCCATATTTTTCCGTGTGACTACTAATTCAATCCCGAATAATTGTTTCCAGAATCTTGCCCACCACCGAAGTTAAACTGATTGGTCTGTGATTGCTGAGCTGATCCTTACAACCTTTTTTGAACAAGGGAGTAATGTTTGCAATTCTCCAGTCCTCTGGAACCATCCTGAGTCTAAGAAAAACCAAAAGATTATGGTCAGTGCCCCTGCAATTTCTACTGTGACTTCCTTCAGTATCTGTGGATGTATCTCATCAGGTCCCGGTACCTTGTGAACTTTAAGTACTGACAGTCTATTCAACACTTCCTCCTTATCAATTTTGAACACTTCTAGTGACAGAGTTTCCTTGTCTGTTACCACGTCCTGGGTAGCATCTAGCTCCCTGGAAAAGACAGATGCAAAGTATTCACTTAATACCTCAGCCATGGCCCCTTCAATCATGCGTAAATTCCCTTTTTGGCCCCTAATCAGCCCTACTCCTCACTTTCCCACCCTTTTACTATTTATGTCCCCATAGAAGACTTTAGAATTCCGTGTTATGTTGGCTGCTAGTCTTTTTTCATAACCCCCCTTTGCTTCTCTAATATGTTTTTTCACCTCCCCTCTGAACCTTCTGTGTTCCTCGTGGTTCTTAATTGTATTTTCTACCTGAGGAAGGTAATAATATGGGAAATGGTAAACAGATTGTGACAGGAAAGGACAGAGAGTATAAACCTAAAAATCAGCAGATAAGGCAAGACTGTACAAAAAAGGACAACACTAAAGGCTCTGTATCTAATCATACTTAACAGTCAAAACAAAACAGATGATCTGATAGCGCGAAGAGAAATAAATAAGTACAATCTGATAGTTATTACAGAGACATGGCTACAGAATGACATAGATTGGGACCTGAATATTGAAGGGTATTTCATTTAGGAAGGACATGAAGATAGGAAAAGGTGGAGGTGTGGCTCTGTTAATTAATGATGGTGTTAGTACATTAGAGAGGGTGAACTAAGTTCAGGAGGCCAGGATGTAGATGCAGTTTGGGTTGAGGTGAGAAATGATAAAGGCAAGAAGTCACTTGTGGGAGATATAAATCAGCAGGAGATGGATTTTTGAGTGACTGCTGAGATTGCAAATCAGTCTTTCATCTCCGCAACCACAGGAGATTAAAGTTCAGTCTTTCGCATATTTTCCTATCTCCCTTTCAAGTGTCTATGCTTGGAGAAGGCCATGACACCTTTTCAGGTGTTGCATTCCATATTCTCTCAAGGCAGGCCTGGCAGTATAGTCAACAGAGGGATTTTCCAGAAAGTGGTCACTTTATATTATTAGCCATCTTTTGCTCATCCTTACTTGTATTTCTTTAAAAACACACAAGGTTTCCTTAAAAACAGGTCATGATGAGAAGGAAAAGAGAGGCTTTTAGCAGGTGCAAGGGAAACAAATCTGCAGAGGCATTAGTGGAGTACAGAAAGTGCAGGGTGGAGCTTAAGAAAGCAATTAGGAGAGCAAAGAGGGGATATGAGAAAGCTCTGGCTGGTAAACGTAGGGAAAATCCCAAGATATTCTATAAGTATATCAATGGGAAGAGGATAACCAGGGAAAGAGTAGAGCCCATAAGGGACCAAGGGGGAAATCTATGGGTGGAGTTGAACGAATACTTCACATCTGTCCTCACCCAAGAGAATGAAGATGAAGGTAACGACCTCGGGGAGAGAAACTACGAGGTTCTTAAGCAAATTGATATAGGGAGTGACATGGTTTTGGAGACGTTGACAGGCTTAAAAGTGGACAAATCTCCAGATCCGGGTGATTTGTGTCCCAGACTGCTGAGGGAGGTGGGGAGGAGGTCGTAGGGGCTCTGACCCAAATGTTTAATTCCTCTCTGGCCACGGGGGAGGTGCCAGAGGACTGGAAAACAGCTAATATGGTTCCGCTATTTAAGAAGGGTTGTAGAGATAAGCCAGGGAACTACAGACCAGTGAGTCTCACGTCAGTGGCAGGGAAACTATTGGAGAAAATTCTGAAGGAGAGAATCTATCTCCACTTGGAGAGGCAAGGTTTGATCAGGGATAGTCAGCATGGCTTTGTCAGAGGGAGGTCATGCCTAACAAATGTGATTGAATTATTTGAGGAGGTGACCAGGTGAGTAGATGAGGGTAGTGTAGTTGATGTAGTTTATATGGATTTCAGCAAAGCCTTTGGCAAGGTCCCACATGGGAGACTTATAAAGAAGGCAAATGCACATGGGATACAGGGTAATTTGATAAAGCGGATTCAAAATTGGCTCAGTTGTAGGAGACAGAGGGTAATGACAGAAGGATGCTTTAGTGACTGGAAGTCAGTGCCCAGTGGTGTACCACAGGGATCTGTGCTGGGTCCCCTATTATTTGTCATTTATGTAAATGACATAGATGACTATGTGGGGGGTAAGATTAGTAAATTTATGGATGACACAAAGATTGGCCGGGTGGTTAACAGTGAGGCTGAGTATCATGGGCTACAGGAAGTTATAGACGGGATGATCAAATGGGCAGATAAGTGGCAGATGGAATTTAACCCTGAAAAGTGTGAGGTGATACAGTTTGGAAGGAGTAATTTGGCAAGGAAGTATTCAATGAACGGCATGGCACTAGGAAGTTCTGAGGAACAAAGGGACCTTGGTGTGTGTGTCCATAGATCTCTGAAAACAGAGAGGCATGTTAGAGGGGTGGTGAAAAAGGCATATGGGACACGTCTTTATTAATCGAGGCATAGATTACAAAAGTAGGGAGGACATGTTGGAGTTGTATAGAACCTTGGTGAGGCCACAGCTGGAGTACTGTGTGCAGTTCTGGTCACCACATTATAGGAAGGATGTGATTGCACTGGAGGGGGTGCAGAGGAGATTCACCAGGATATTGCCTGGGATGAAACATTTAAGTTATGAAGAGAGGTTGGATAGACTTGGGTTGTTTTTGTTGGAGCAGAGAAGACTGAGGGGCGACCTGATCGAGGTGTACAAGATTATGAGGGGCATGGACAGGGTGGATAGGGAGCAGCTGTTCCCCTTAGTTGAAGGGTCAGTCACAAGGGGACGTAAGTTCAAGGTGAGAGGCAGGAGGTTTAGGGGGGATATAAGGAAAAGCTTTTTTACCCAGAGGGTGGTGACGGTCTGGAATGCGCTGCCTGGGAGGGTGGTGGAGGCGGGTTGCCTCACATCCTTTAAAAAGTACCTGGATGAGCACTTGGCACGTCATAACATTCAAGGCTATGGGCCAAGTGCTGGTAAATGGGATTAGGTAGGTAGGTCAGGTGTTTCTCACGTGTCGGTGCAGACTCGATGGGCCGATGGGCCTCTTCTGCACTGTGATTCTGTGAAAAAGTTCAATATGCCCGTAAGTAATTAGCGGCTGTAAATGGCTTTTCATGACACAGGGGACAATATATACACTCAATGTAGTATACACTCTCTTTCAGAGAGAGAGGGCACATGAAATGTGAAAGGAAACGCGTCCAGGTGGAGAACTCTTTCAGAAAGAGGGTCCAGGTTTAACTGGCCAAGCAGTCTCCTCCTGCTGCAAAGATTCTGTGCCTTGTGTCTTTCAGAAAGGTATTCTCTCCTTTAATGTGCAGGGGTCATCCTGTTACAGATGTATATTGGTGGATGTCATCTGGGCAGCACCTGCAATGCTTTTATTGTGCAGCAGTTAATGGTTCCCACATTTCCTGGAGGAGAAGGAAAACTGTGTGACAATTCCTGATGTCGGACAAGTTACGTACAGGAGCTGGGCACCTGATCAGATGCGTAAACAAATCCTGCTCCTGAAATTGCCCTCATCCTCAAGTTTTTAACTCCAGGCACCCTGCAAATTTCGTGGGTTTTTGGGGCCTGGAATTCAAACTTTTCTTCTTCAAACATGAAATACTGCAGATTTTGAAAAAATATGAAATTAATAACAGAGAATACTGGAAATACTCAGCAGGTCAGGCAGCATCTGTGGGAAGAAACAGGCTGTTTCTCTCTCCATAGATGCTGCCTGACCTGCTGAGTATTTCCAGTATTTTCTGTTTTTAATTCCCCTTCTTCTTGGTTGCTGAGGCTACTGCCAAAAAACTGATCTGAGGCAAATGAAAGTTTGAGCTGAAGCATCGAAATGGGAAGGCCTGGTGAAGTAACTTTCTTGATGGACCAGTGAGCCTGCATGATTTACATAACTACTTTTAGGAATGATCAAAAGTGAGCATCATTTATAGGTAAGAACTGAACTGCAGATAGACAGTATACTGACAGTTGTTCCTAATTAACAGCTTTGAATTTCTCTGCTCTTTCTCCATAGGTACACCTGTTTGGTTGATGGTATTTCTCATACTCATTATGATCTTGCTTCTTGTGGCATTTTTAATACTTTTATACTATCTGAAGAAAGAGGGCAGCAGCACTGATGACACATCTGTTGGATCCAATATCAGTGAGAACAATCCCACTGTGAGGTACAGTACAATTTTCAACTGGATAAATCACATTTTTCACCGTGAAGCACAAAACGTTCTGATAGTAAATTCAGGATGTTGCGGTGGTCGGGAGTGGTCAGGAAGCCAACCGCCACCCTCGACTGAGCTCCGACCACGATTTCACGCTGGTTGGCCAATTAACAGCCAGCCAGCATGAAACGCGGACTGCAGTGCTCAGCGCTGCTGGGTTGGGGGTGGGATGAGCATGAGCGCTGAAGTTTGCTCAAGTGCATGGTTGCACCCAGTAAGAGCTACCTGAGGCACACAGCTGCCTCAGTGAGCTGAAGATTTTTAAAACAAAAAATCAAAAACTTAAGCAATGTTAAAAACATGTCCCCTCCTGTGACTCTGTCACATGAGCAGAGACACGTTATGAATGAAATTTAAAAATTTTTGTTTACTGTTGAAAACCTCATCCCGCCCGTGGATGAGGTTTCCTAAAAAAATCCAGGGCAGCAAAAAATTTCATTTATTACTTTAATGGCATTAAAAGGCCTGTCATTTGTCAGCGAGCGGACTGCTGACTTCACTGACTGAAGTATCGTGCGACTGCATAATGACTTTGGGACGCTCGTCCAATGTCATCGTGTGTCACTCATCTGGGCTGGGCGCCCATCCACCCAATGAGCACAATATTCTGCCCTCCAACTCTATTCTACTGATCCTAACCAAGTTTGTGTTTTTGTCAAATGATTCCTAATTTCAAGCACTAGAAATTCAATATCCTGAATAGCTCATAACACTGAAGCATTTGCAAACATCTTCAGTCAGAAGTGCCAGCATCACGGATACCAGTCTTCAGCCAATTCACTTCACTCCACGTGATGTCAAGGAATGGCTGGAGGCACTTAAACGCACATAACAACATAAGAAATAGGAGCAGCCCTTTGAACCTGCTCCACCATTCAATGAGATCATGGCTGATCTTTCACTTCAACACCATTGTCCTGCATGAGGACTCGAAACGTCAACTCTTTTCTTCTCCGCCGATGCTGCCAGACCTGCTGAGTTTTTCCAGGTAATTCTGTTTTTGTTTTGGATTTCCAGCATCCGCAGTTTTTTTGTTTTTATATTAGTATCCCCCAATCCCTTTATGTTTTTAATATGTAGCAATCTAAAGATCTGCATAGAATACACTCAGTGACTCCACAGCCCCCTGAGACAGAGAATTCCAAAGATTCACCATCCTCTGCATAAAGAAATTCAAAGAATCACAGAATCAATGGAAGGAGGCCATTCAGCCCATCATGTCTGCACCAGCTCTCTGAGCATTTTAACTTAGTGCCAATCTCCTGCCTTTTCCCCGTAACCCTGCACATTGTTTCTATTTACATAATCATCCAATGTCCTCTTAAATGCCTCAGTTGAACCTGCCTCCACCACACTTGCAGGCAGTGCATTCCAAACTCTAACCACTCACAGTGTGAAAAAGTTTTTTTCTCACCTCTCATTTGCTTCTTTTGCAAAACACTTTAAAATTGTGCCCTCTGGTTCTCGATTCATTTACAAGCAGGAATATTTTCTCCCTATCTACTCTGTCCAGACCCCTCATGATTTGCAAAACTCCTATCAAGTCTCCTCTTAGCCTTCTCCTCTCCAAGGAAAACAGTTCCAACTTCTCCAGTCTTTCCTCATAACTGAAGTGTCTCATCCCTGGAACCATTCTCGTAAACCTCTTCTGCACTCTCTCCAATACGTTCACATCCTTCCTATAAGGTGGTACCCAGAACTGTACATAATACTCCAGCTAAGGTCTAACCAGTGTCTTATATAAGTTCATCAAAACCTCCCTGCTCTTATACCCTAGGCTCCTATTAATGAAGCCTAGAATACTGTATGCTTTAGAAACAGCTCTCTCTACCTGTCCTGCCACCTTTAATGATTTATGTACATATACACCCAGGTCTCGCTGCTCCTGCACACCCTTTAGAGTAGTATCCTTTATTTTATACTATTTTCTTCCTCACCTCAGTCCTAAGTGATCTGCCCCTTATTCTTAGCTGTGACCCTGATTCTAGACTGTTTCAGCCAAGCAAAACATCCTTTCTGCATCTGCCCTGTCAAGTCCTGTAAGAATTTTGTATGTTGTATGTCAGGGAAGGCGGTGGCGTAGTAGTTTTGTCACTGGACTGGTATTCCAGAGAGCCAGGATAATGACCTGGGGACCCAGGTTTGAATCCCACTGAAGCAGATGGTGAAAAGATGACCATGAAACCATCGTCAATTGTTGCTCACGAATGCCCTTTAGGGAAGGAAATCTGCTATCCTTAGCTGGCCTACATATGACTCCATACCCACAGTAATGTGGTTGACTCTTAAAAAATGCCCTCTGAACAAGGGCAGTTGGGGTGGGCTAGCTGGCCTATCCAATGAATGCATTTTTAAAAAGTTTGGATGAGATCACCTCTCTTTCTCCTAAACTCCAGAGAATAAAGGCCCAGTCTACTAATCTTTCCTTATAGGACAATCCCTCCACCCCAGGAATTAGTTTAGTGAACCTTCATTGCAAGTGTATCTTTCCTTAGATAAAGAGACCAAAACTGTGCACAATACTCAAGGTGCAGTCTTGAAGTTCAACACTTGCCAGCCTCTTACCATTGAAGAAATACTCAATATTTTTGCCTTTCCTACCATAACCATCTTCCTTCATAAAAGCAAAAAACTGTGGATGCTGGAAATCTAGAACAAAAACAAAAATACCTGGAAAAACTCAGCAGGTCTGACAGCATCTGCGGTGAGGAACACAGTTAACGTTTCAAGTCCGTATGGCTTTTCATCAGAATTAAGGGAAAATAGAAAAGAGGTGAAAAATAAACTGGCTTAAGGGGGGGTGGGACAAGTAGAGCTGGATAGAGGGCCAGTGATAGGTGGAGATAGACAAAAGATGTCACAGACAAAAGGACAAAAATGTGTCGAAGGTGGTGATATTATCTAAGGAATGTGCTAATAGGTGACATTAAGGGTAGAAAGCAGGACGAGCAAGGTACAGATAGCCCTAGTGGGGGTGGGGGGGATTGAAATAGGCTAAAAGGTAGAGATAAAATAATGGATGGAAATACATTTAAAAATAATGGAAATAGGTGGGAAAAGAAAAACCAATATAAATTATTGGAAAAAGGGGAATCGGAAAAGGGGTGAAGATGGAGGAGAGAGTTCATGATCTGAAGTTGTTGAACTCAATATTCAGTCCGGAAGGCAGTAAAGTGCCTAATCAGAAGGTGAGGTGCTGTTCCTCCAGTTTGCGTTGGGCTTCACTGGAACAATGCAGCAAGCCAAGGACAGACATGTGGGCATGAGAGCAGGGTGGAGTGTTGAAATGGCAAGTGACAGGGAGGTCTGGGTAATGCTTGCGGACAGACTGAAGGTGTTCTGCAAAGCGGTCACCCAGTCTGCGTTTGGTCTCTCCAATGTAGAGGAAACCGCATTGGGAGCAGCGAATGCAGTAGACTAAATTGAGGGAAGTGCAAGTGAAATGCTGCTTCACTTGAAAGGAGTGTTTGTGCCGTTGGACGGTGAGGAGGAGGGAAGTAAAGGGGCAGGTGTTGCACCTTCTGCGGTTGCATGGGAAGGTGCCGTGAGAGGGGGTTGAGGTGTAGGCAGTGATGGAGGAGTGGACCAGGGTGTCCCGGAGGGAACGATCCCTACGGAATGCCGCCGGGGGGGGGGGGGGTTGAAGGGAAGATGTGTTTGGTGGTGGCATCGTGCTGGAGTTGGTGGAAATGGCAGAGGATGATCCTTTGAATGCAGAGACTGGTGGGGTGATAAGTGAGGACAAGAGGGACCCTATCATGGTTCTGGGAGGGAGAGGAAGGAGTGAGGGCGGATGCGCGGGAGATGGGCCGGACACGGTTGAGGGCTCTATCAGCCACCGTTGGTGGAAAACCTCGCTTAAGGAAGAAGGAAGACATGTCAGAGGAACTGTTTTTGAAAGTGGCAAGTGATCTTCCTTCATGCTAGATATGACTGCAGCCATTGATGAGGTTTCCCCCTGATTCCCATTGACTCCAGTTTTACTCGGGCTCCTTGATGCCACATTCGGTCAAATGCTGCCTTGATGTCAAGGGCAGTCACTCTCACCTCACCTTTCGAGTTCAATTCCTTTGACCATGTTTGGACCAAGGCAGTAATGAGGTCAGGGCCTTGGCAGAACCCAAACTGAGTATCAGTAATCAGGTTATTGCTGAGTAAGTACTGCTTGATAACTGTCAGCGACCCCTTCTGTCACTTTGCTGATGATCAAGAGTCGACTGATGGGGAGGTAATTGGCTGGGTTGGATTTGTTCTGCTTTTTTTTGTGTGCAGGACAAACCAGGGCAATTGCCAGTTAGATGCCAGTGTTGTAGCTGTACTGGAACAAGGGGCACAGCTAGTTCTGGAACACAAGTCTTCAGTACTATTGCCAGAATATTATCAGGGCCTTTGCAGTATCCAGTGCTATCAGCTGTTTCTTAATATCACGTGGAGTGAATCAAATTGGCTGAAGACTGGCATCTGTGGTGCTGGGGACCTCCGGAAGAGGCTGAGATGGATCATCCTCTCAGCACTTCTGGCTGAAGATTGTTACAATCGTTTCAGCCTTATCTTTTGCACTGATGTGCTGGGCTCCCCCATCATTGAGGATGGGGGTATTTGTGGAGACTCCTCCAATTAGTTGATCGATTATCCACCATCATTCATGACTGGATGTGGCAGGACTGCAGAGCTTAGATCTGATGCATTGGTTGTGGGATCGCTTAGCTCTGCCTATCACTTGCTGCTTATGCTGTTTGACACACAAGTAGTCCTGTGTTGTAGCTTCACCAGGTTGACACCTCATTTTTAGATATGCCTGGTGCTGCTCCTGGCATGCCCTCCTGCACTCTTCATTGAACCAGGGTTGATCCCGTACCTTGATGGTAATGGTAGAGTGGGGGATATGCCAGTGTTTGAGTACTATTCTACTGCTGCTGATGGCCCACAATGTCTCATGGATGTCCAGTTTTGAGTTGCTAGATCTGTTCAAAATCTATCCTATTTAGCTCAGTGGTAGTGCTACAAAATACGATGGCGGGTATCCCCAATGTGAAGGTGGGGCTGTGCGGTGGTCACCCCTACCAATACTGTCATGAACAGATGCATTTGTGGCAGGCAGGTTGGTAAGGATGGGGTCAAGTATGTTTTTCCCTCTTGCTGGTTCCCTCACTACCTGCCGCAGACCCAGCTGTGTCCTTTTTACGCTGCAAGTGGTAATGACTTGGAACTCGCAAGGTTCATGGAAGGAGAAACTATCAAAAGGGCATTGAAATAAACACAAAAAATGCTGGAAAAACATCAACAGGTCAGTCAGTCAGAAGGAAACTGGATGGGCATTTGAAGGAAATAACCTTGCAGCGCTATGGGACTATTTGAGGCTAGCATTTTTTTTCCCCACAGCAGTTAATCTGTGCTAAATAAATATATGATCATCAGGTGAGAAATTGAATTGAAGGTCATAAGAAAAAGCTTAAGTGACAATGGTGGAGTTGTTTATGGAAAACTAAGGCTGGGGTTTTCCGGCCTTTTCGTGGTGGGACCTCAACCCCCGGCTGGACATTCAATGGTCCAGCCATAAGTCCATTGACTTTCGGGGGGCACCGAATGATCATGTTGACAGAAAATCCCTTGTGCAGGACAAGCAATAGTAGTTTCTATAGTTGTAGTGAATCTTCTCCCTGTGTTCCTGCAGACCTAATTACCCCAGTCATCTCCTCACACTCTAACTCATCCAAAACTCAAGCTCACTTTCACTCTAGTCCTGCTATTCTTGTCCTTCATAGCCCCAAATTTTATATTTTGATCCTTGTCTTTAAATCCCCCCATGGCATCCCTTAACCCTGTAATGTCTTTCATTTTTAAAGCTCCACATGACACTCTGGATCCTTGTCCCTTATGCCTATCACCTCACCTCAAGTTCACACCTTAGTTAACTATGCTTCCAATTCCCTAAGTTCCACTGTAGTTTTTTCTCCCTTTACTTACATCCGGTTTCTTCCCTTTATAACTCTGCCTTAAAACTCACCTGTCTGACTAAGTTTTTGGTCACCTTTCTTAATCTCTTTTTTTGGGGCTTGATGGTTGTTTGTCTGATACCTTAGAAAGCAGCTGGGGCTATTTTTCTACATGCTTCACTGTTGCTGAGCAAAGATCCTGGAACTCCCTCCCTAACGTAAAAACTAGGAGCAGGAGTAGGTCATTCGGCCCTTTGAGCCTGCTCCACCATTCAATATGATCATAGCTGATCCTCTATCCCAACGCCGTACACCTGCACTCTCCCCATATCCCTTGACAGCACTGTGGGTGTACCTGCGCCACATGGGCTGAAGCAGTTCAAGAAGGCAGCTCACCACCACCTTCTCAAGGGCAACTAGGGATGGGCAATAAATGCTGGGCCAGCCAGTGACATTCACACCCTTGAACGAAAAAGAAAATTTATGGCTATTATAAATGCAAGTTATTGTCGTTGATATTTAATTGTGTTCCTCCACACACTCAGATAAGTTAATTGAATATTTTACATGGTACCTTGGAGGGAATGGTTCTGATAGTCCATCTGAGGGATTGGGTTCAAGAGTCTAATGCAGGAATGAGCCTGATGGTTCACTGTAGGGAATTGGCTGATGATCTCAGGAGCCTACTAGAGGGAATGGATTGATGGCCCATTCAAGGGGTGGATCTGATGGTCCTATTTAAAAGAATAGGCCAAGTGACACTTTCTTGTCCAATACATATGTTGCCAACCTTTGCTACAGTCAAGGACTGTTACCCTTTCCTTAGCCCCATAGATGTAAAATATCTTCATCCATCACTACATTCCTGCAGCTACTTATAATGGAGCTCTCTGTCTCATTTATTGTACAGATGTCTGTTTTCCTTTTTGATAACATTTTTGACTCATTTAAAATTGACTTTCCTTCCCCCCCTTTAGTTCTCACAGCTCCATGTATATCTCCCTGTCCACAAAGGGCTCCGATGTCCCATCTAGCCAGTCGAGTCCGTAGGATTTAAGGCTCCAGCACCAGTGATGTGAGTCCAGTAGGAAGACGCTTGACCACGTTCACCAGTCAGTGAAGCCTAGGTTTTGGAGACCATATCAGCAGGGTATGTCTGAATCTTCAAATTCAAGGACACAGTCACACTGCCATATTTGGGAGTCACCACAGGGAGCTATCTTTTTAAATGAGATGACTAATCTGTTGAACTCTCAGGCAACCAGTGAGGTCCCAACCATTATAGTTTATTTATACTACATTTTGACATCCATCTATTGAGAATATAAAAAGAAAGACTTGCATTTAAGCAACATTTTTCATGACCATCAGAGGTCTCAAAGCGCTTTACTGCAGATGAAGTACTTTTTAATTGTAGTCACTGTTGTAATGTAGGAAACAATGGAAAATATGTAGCAAAGAGTCACAGGGATGTTTACAGTTATCAGAAGAGTCTCAAAATGTTGAAACTTTTGTGGCTGAAGAGCTTAAGCGGTGATGTGATAGTGGTCTTCAAGATTATAAAGCATGATTGTGGGTAAATAATGGTAGATTGCTTCCACTGTATGGCAAGAGAATAACAGACCACAACAGAAAAATAGTTGGAAGGTTAGGGCACAAACCCACTCTCATTAATAAAATTATTAGTTTGAGGGAGAAACCCAAGAAGGGCACCCAATAAGCCATCAGGCATCCTCCTAAATTGCTTTTCCTCTTGTCTACCTCTGTATGACTGCCCTTACATAGCTCCACTCCAACATAGCAGCACACTTGCAGGATGGCTCCCTGCTCCTTTCACCCCTGGAATATCCTAGAATTTAATGCTTGGCCTACTCTCATTCATCTATATGCTACACTCGGTTATATCATCTGCATGCAATCAGTTTCTATATATCTGCTGATATCCAGCTTTACTTGTCTTCCAACATTCATACAAATGACCATTTCTGGTGTCAGATTTCTGTCTGATATCAAGTCACGGATTAACCACAACCTCTTCCAATGTTACATCAGGAACGGTAAAGCCATTGTTTTGTGCCCTCAACCCCACATTTCACTACCTCGGATAACCTTTGACGCCCTTGTTAGTTGAGAATCTATCTACCTCCTTCTTTAAAGTATCCATTGACCCTGCCTCCACAACCCTCTGGGGAAGAGCATTCCAAAGATTTATAAAAACAAAAAACTGTGGATGCTGGAAATCCAAAACAAAAACAGAAATACCTGGAAAAACTCAGCAGGTCTGGCAGCATCAAAACGTCAACTTTGTTCTTCCCCGCCGATACTGCCAGACCTGCTGAGTTTTTCCAGGTATTTCTGTTTTTGTTCCAAAGATTTATGATCCTCTGAGAGAGAAAAATAGTCTTCTAATCTCCATTTTAAATGGGAGAACCCTTATTTCTAAACAATGTCCCTTGTTCTAGTCTCTCCCATAAGGGAAAAATCCTCTCAACATCCACCCTGTCAAGCCCCCTCAGGATCTTAGATGTTTCAATAAGATCACCTTTCATTCTTCTAAACCCCAATGGGTACAGGCCCAGTCTGTCCAACCTTTCCTCATAAAATAACCACCCCATCCCAGGTATCAGTCGAGTGAACCTTCTCTGAAATGCTTCTAACACATTTGTATCTTTTCTTGAATAAGGAGACCAAACTGTGCACAGTACTCCAGATGTGGTCTCACCAATACCTTGTACAACTGTAGCAGAACATCCCTACTTTTACATTCCATTCCCATTGCAATAAACAAACAACAGTCCATTTGTCTTCTTAATCACTTGCTGTACCTGCATACTAACTTTTCCTGATTCATGTACCAGGACACACAAATCCCTCTGTACCTCAGAGCTCTGCAATCTCTCTCCATTTAAATAATATGCTGCTTATCTATTCTTCCTGCCAAAGTGGGCACCCTCATATTTTCCCATATTATACTCCATCTGCAAAATAGATTCCACTTGCCAACCAATTCTCTTAGAACATAAGAACATAAGAACTAGGAGCAGGAGTAGGCATTTCAGCCCCTCGATACTGCCCTGCCATTCAATACGATCATGGCTGATCTCATTTCAGCCTCAACTCCAATTTCCCGCCCTCTCCCTATAACCTTTCAACCCGTTACTAATTAAAAATCTGTCTATCTCCTCCTTAAATTTATTCAGCGTCCCAGCATCTACTGCACTCTGAGGTAGTGAATTCCACAGATTCATGACCCTTTGAGAAAAGTAATTCCTCCTCATCTCTGATTTAAATCTACCACCCCTTAACCTAAAACTATGGCCTCTTGTTCTAGATTGCCGCACAAGGGGAAACATCCGCTCCACGTCTACTTTGTCTATCCTCTTTAGCATCTCATATACTTCAATTAGATCTCCTCTCATCCTTCTAAACTCTAGCGAGTATAGGCTTAAACTGCTCAATCTCTCCTCATAAGACAAGCCCCACATCTCTGGAATCAATCTAGTGACCCTCCTCTGAACTGCCTCCAATGCAACTACATCCTTCCTCAAGTAAGGGGACCAAAACTGTGCACAGTATTCCAGGTGCGGTCTCACCAATGCCTTGTACAGTTGCAACAACACTTCCCTATTTTCATACTCTATTCCTTTAGCAATAAATGCCAAAATTCCATTTGCCTTCCTTATTACCTGCTGTACCTGCATACTAGCTTTCAACGATTCATGCACGAGGACACCCAGATCCCTCTGCACTGAAGCATTCTGAAGTTTCTCTCCATTTAAATCATAAGTCGCCTTTTTATTCTTCCAACCAAAATGGAGAACCTCACATTTATTCACGTTAAACTCCGTCTGCCAAGTTTTGGCCCATTCACCTAACTATTCTCGTACGGTATGAAGTTGTTGCTTCCCCGCACATTGATATTCTTCTGGTTGTCCTTCGACAAAATGTCTTTTTCCAGCAATACCCTCCAAATGAACAAACTCCTTATCTCAATCCTCAAGGGCCCTGCCCCTACATAGAAAATAGGAGCAGGAGTAGGCCATTCGGCCCCTCAACCTTGCTTTGCTATTCATCATGATCATGGCTGATCATTCAACTCAGTAGCCTGCTCTCGCTTTCTCCCCATACCCTTTCATCCCTTTCACCCCAAGAGCTATATCTAACTCCTTCCTGAAAACATACAACATTTTGGTCTTAACGACTTTCTGTGGTAACGAATTCCACAGGTTCACCACTCTCTGGGTGAAGAAATTTCTCATCATCTCAGTTCTAAATGGTCTACCCTGTATCCTCAGACTGTGACCCCTGGTTCTGGATTCCCCCACCATCAGGAACATCCTTCCTGCATCTACCCTGTCTAGTCCTGTTAGAATTTTATCGGTTTCTATGAGATCCTGCCTCATTCTTCTGAACTCCAGCAAAGAAAATCCTAACCAACTCAATCTCTCCTCATATGTCAGTCCCACCATCCCAGGAATCAGTCTGGTAAACCTTTGCTGCACTCCCTCTATAGCAAGTACATCCTTCCTCAGATAAGGAGACCAAAACTGCGCACAATATTCCAGGTGTGGTCTCACCAAGGCCCTGTACAATTGCAGCAAGACATCCCTGTTCCTGTATTCAAATGCTATCGGGCCAACATACCATTTGCCTTCTTTACCACCTGCTGCACCTGCATCCTTACCTTCAGCGACTGGTGTACAAGGACACCCAGGTCAGAGAGTCATAGAGGTCTACAGCACAGAAAAAGACCCTTCAGCCCATCGAGTCTGCAGTCAAACAAACAAGTACCTAACTATTCTAATCCCATTTTCCAGCACTAGGCCCAGATTCTAGCATTTTCCCTACTACTGATGTCAGACTAACAGGTCTGTAGTTTCCCATTTTCTCTCTCCCTCCTTTCTTAAGTGGTGGGGTTACAATTTCTAACTTCCAAACTGCAGGCACCATTCCAGATGATCGCCGATGAATCTACTATCCCTACAACTACCTCTTTCAACACTCTAGTATATAAACCATCAGATCCAGGGGATTTATCAAATTTTAATCCCACTAATTTTTATGAATGCTAACTTCTCTTGGGTCCTCAATCTCCCTAGTCCCTTGGCTCCCCAATATTTCAAAGATTTTTTTTGTATCTTCCTCCATGAATACAGAGACAAAGTATTGGTTTTGTTTCTCTGCCATTGTAAATTCTCCATCCCCTGGCTGTAATGGGCCCACGTTTATCTTGACTAACATTTTCCTTTTCACATATCTATCGAAGCTTTTATAGGCTGTTTTTATGTTCCTTGCCAGTTTACTTTCATATTCTATTTTCTCTTTCTTTATCAATTTCTTAGTTCTCCTTTGCTGAATTTTAAAATGCTCCCAATCCTCAGGCTTACTGTTTTTTGGCAACTTCATATGCCTCTAACTTTGATGTGATAGAATCCTTAACATCTCTTGTTAGCCATGGTTGAATCACTTCTCCTGTAGCTTTTTGGGTCAGAAAGGAATGTAAGTTTGAGTATTGCTGAAAAAAGACACATGTTGCTGAAGCTTTTCATCTTGCACTCATTAGGACAATTTGCAAGAATACCAAATTGTAAAGGGAACCAGAATTTACTAAATTCTAAAGGGGGAGGGCAGACAGAGATCTACCAATGACATAGGTAGAAAGAGGGATGAGGTCCTGCAAGCAGAATTTAGGGAGCTAGAAAGCAGATTAAAAAATAGGACCTTAAAGATAGTAATCCCTGGATTACTTCCGGTGCCACGCGCTAGTGAATATAGAAATAGGAGGTTAGCCCAGATGAATGAGTGGCTGGAGAGATGGCGCAGGAGGGAGGGCTTTAAATTTCTTGGACATTGGGACCATTTCTGGAGGTAGTGGGACCTGTACAAGGCGGACCTTGCACCTGAACTGGATTGGGACCAACGGTGCTGCCAGACCTGCTGAGTTTTTCCAGGTAATTCTGTTTTTGTTTTGGATTTCCAGCATCCGCAGTTTTTTGTTTTTATCCTTGTGGGGAGGTTTGCTAGTGCTGTTGGGGAGGGTTTAAACTAACTTGGCAGGGAGATGGGATCCTGAGAGAAGGTTCAGCAGAGGGAGATGCACAGCCAAAATTAGAAAAGAGAGCAAGTGAGTCTGGAAGGCATAGAAATTATAGACCAATTAAGGCACAATGGAGTTTGGCAAGGTTGGATGGTGTTTATTTTAATGCAAAGAGTCTGACAAATAAGGCAGATGAGTTGAGGGCACAAATTAATACATGGAAGTATGATGTCATTGCTGTCACAAAAACATGGTTGAGAGAGGGGCAGGGTTAGCAGCTCAATATTCCAGGGCCCCAATTTTCAGCAATTCTGAGGGACAAAATGAATCTACACTTGGAGAGGCAGGGATTAATCAAGGACAGTCAGCATGGTTTTGTTAAGGGGAGGTCATGTCTGACCAATTTGATTGAATTTTTCAAAGAGGTGACCAGGTGTGTGGATGAGGGCAATGCATTTGACGTAGTCAACTTGGACTTCAGCAAGGCTTTTGATAAGGTCCCGCATGGGAGACTGATAACGAAGGTAAGAGCTCATGAGATCCCAGGAAATTTGGCAAATTGGATCCAGAATTGACTGAGTGGCAGGAAGCAGAGGGTGATGGTCAAGGGGTGTTTTCATGACTGGATGCCTGTGTCCAGTGGAGTTCCACAGGGATTGGTGTTGGGTCCCTTGCTGTTTGTGGTATATATAAATGATTTCGACTTGAATGTAAGAGAGTTGATCAGTAAGTTCGCAGGTGACACGAGAATTGGTGGAGTGATATATAGTGAGGAGGATAGCCTTAGAATACAGGAGGATATCGACAGGCTGGTCAGATGGGCTGATCAGTGACAAATGGAATTTAATCTGGATAAGTGTGAGGTGATGCACTTGGGCAGGACAAACAAGGCACGGGAATACACGATGAAGTTCCAAGGATCAGAGGGACCTTGTTGTGCATGTCCACTGGTCCCTTAAGGTAGCGAGACAGGTAGATAAGGTGGTTAAGAAGACATATGGGATACTTGCCTTTATTAGCCGAGACATAGAATATAAGAGCAGGGAGGTAATGCTGGAACTGTATAAAACGCTGGTCAGGCCACAGCTAGAGAATTGCGTGCAGTTCTGGAATCCGCATCATAGAGGAGATTTACCAGGATGTTGCCTGGGCTGGAGAGTTTTAGTTATGAGTAGAGATTGGATAGACTGGGGTTATGTTCCCTGGAGCAGAGGAGATTGAGGGGGGACATGATTGAGGTGTATAAAATTATGAGGGGCATAGATAGGGTAGACAGGAAGGAACTTTTCCCCTTGTTGAAGGGGTCAAAAACCAGTGGGCATAGATTTAAGGTAAGGGGAAGGAAGTTTAGAGGGGATGTGAGGAAGAATTTTTTCACCCAGAGGGTGGTGGGAATCTGGAACTCACTGCCTGAATGGATGGTAGAGGCAGAAACCCTCATAATGTTTAAGAAGTATTTGGATGTGCACTTGCGATGCCATGACATACAAGGTTATGGGCCTAGTGCTGGAAAATGGAATTAGAATAGTTAGGTACTTGTTTGTTTGACTGCAGACTCGATGGGCCGAAGGGCCTTTTTCTGTGCTGTAGACCTCTATGACTATATTATACTGCATGAGAACAGAACGCTAATTGGTTCACAAGTAGGGACTCTGATTTGTAGAGTCATTGTCATGGAGAATGCGTCTAGTTTTTAAAAATTTATTAATGGGATGTGGGCTTTGCTGGCTGGGCCAGCATTTATTGTCCATCCCTGGTTGCCCTTGAGAAGGCGGTGGTGAACTGCCTTCTTGAACCGCTGCAGGAGGTGGATTACTCATCACACGATTCCTAGCCTCTGGCCTGTTCTTGTAGCCGCAGTATTTATATGGCCAGTCCAGTTCAGTTTCTGGTCTATGCTAACCCACAGGGTGTTGATTGTGAGGGATTCAGTGATGGTAATTCCATTGAACATCATTGGATGCTGGTTGGATTCTGTCTTGCTGGGGAAGATCAGACACTTGTGTGGTGAGAATGTTACTTACCACTTGTCAGCCCAAGCTTGGACATTGTCCAAGTCTTGCTGCATTTGGACATGGACTGCTTCAGTATCTGAGGAGTCGCAAATTGTGCTGAACATTGTGCAATCATCAGCGAACATCCCCACTTCTGACCTTATGATGGAAGGAAGGTCATTGATGAAACAGCTGAAGATGGTTGGGCCGAGGACACTACCCTGAGGAACTCCTGCAGTGATGTCCTGGAGCTGAGATGACTGACCTCCAACAACCACAACCATCTTCCTTTGTGCTGGGTATGACTCCAACCAGCGGAGAGTTTTACCCCTGATTCCCATTGACTCCAGATTTGCTCGGGTTCCTTAATGCCTCACTGTCAAATGCTGTCTTGATATCAAGGGCAGTCACTCTCACCTTACCTCAGGAGTTCAGCTCTTTTGTCCATGTTTGAAACAAGGCTGTAATGAGGTCAGGAGCTGAGTAGCCCTGGCAGAACCCAAACTGATCATCCACTCGACACTTCTGACTGATGATTATAGCAAATGCTTCAGCCTTATCTTTTGCGCTGCTGTGCTGGGCTCCTCCATCATTGAGGATGGGGATATTTGTGGAGCCTCCTCCAGTGAGTTGTTTAATTGTCCACCACCATTCACAACTGGATGTGGCAGGACTGCAGAGCTTAGATCTAATCCATTGGTGTGGGGTCGCTTAGCTCTGTCTATCACTTGCTGTTTTTGCTGTTTGGCACACAAGTTGACACCTCATTTTTAGGTATGCCTGGTGCTGCTCCTGGCATGTCCTCCTGCACTCTTCATTGAACCAGGGTTGATCCCCTGGCTTGATGGTAATGGTAGAGTGGGGGATATGCTGGGCCATGAGGTTACAGATTGTGCTCGAGTGCAATTCTGCTGCTTCTGATGGCCCACAGCGCTTCATAGATACCCAGTTTTGAGTTGCTAGATCTGTTCAAAATCTATCCCATTTAGCATGGTGGTAGTGCCACACAACATGATGGAGGGTATCCTCAATGTGAAGGTGGGTCTTTGTCTCTGCAATGATAATGCGGTGGTCACTCCTACTGATACTGTCATGGACGGATGCATCTGCAGCAGGCAGGTTGGTGAGGATGAGGTCAAGTATGTTCCTCCCTCTTGTTGATTCCCTCACCACTTGCTGCAGACCCAGTCGAGCAGCTTTGTCATTTAGGACTCAGCCAGCTTGGTCAGTAGTTGTGCTATTGAGACACTCTTGGTGATGGACATTGAAGTCCCCACCCAGAGAACATTCGGCACCCTTGCCACCCTCAGTGCGTCCTCCAAGTGATGTTCAACATGGAGGAGCACTGATTCATCAGCTGAGGGAGGGCGGTATGTGGTAATCAGCAGGAGGTTTCCTTGCCCATGTTTGACCTGATGCCTGAGACTTCATGGGGTCCGGAGTCGATGTTGAGGACTCCCAGGGCAACTCCCTCCTGACTGTATACCACTGTGCCTCCCCCTCTGCTGGGTCTGTCCTGCCGGTTGTACAGGACATAGCCAGGAATGGTGATGGTGATGCCTGGGACAGTTAACTGATGACTGACAGTTAACTGTCAAGCTTTGTTTAAGTTCATACCAGGCAGGTTTACTCTGATTGGTCAAGATAGTGTCCTTGGGAATGAACAAGAAAATTGCTGTCACCCATTTTGTTTGGATGAAAAGGCACAATGTGTGTTCATGTTCTTTCTGCCTGCAAAGAACAGGGCCCTGGGTATTAATATATGTGGCTTCTAGCACGTACAAGTGAGCCATATTGTGAGCTCAACTGATCATTTTAAATTGGTTATCAGTCTAATTCTTAGTACACTCAGGAATGTTTAGCAAATGGTGTCCAATCGTGGAATCACAACTAATATTGGTCATTATGTTTTGAGTTTTGCAAGTACGGGCTGCTTGGGTATGGTGTGTACCTTGCCTGTTACGAACAGCTGAAGGGACATGCAGTTTGATACGATCCGCCTCCTGACTATACTGTCTCCTATCACTCATTACAGCCTTAGTTCAAACATGGACAAAAGTGCTGAATTC
Organism: Carcharodon carcharias; assembly: GCF_017639515.1. Lineage (NCBI taxonomy): Eukaryota > Metazoa > Chordata > Chondrichthyes > Lamniformes > Lamnidae > Carcharodon > Carcharodon carcharias. The sequence goes on from NC_054467.1 coordinate 269,012,431, forward strand.
CCGAGGTGAGGTGAGAGTGACTGCCCTTGACATAAACGTAGCATTTGACTGAGTGTAGCATCAAGGAGCCCTAGCAAAGCTAGAGTCAATGGGAATCAGGGGGAAAACTCTCCACTGGTTAGAGTCATACCCAGCACACAGGAAGATGGTAGTGGTTGTTGGATGTCAATCAGAGGTGAGTGGGAGAGGAGGACCCTGGGACAGGTAATCAGCAGCACCTCGTACCTAACATCACAGGAGAAACATGAGTTCATTGGTTGGTGAGAAACTGCTGTTGGGGAGTGTCATCAGGTAGCTGGGAATCAGAAAAACACATTTTGAAAAGAAGGGCCTTCTTACATTTAAGTAAGAAACACAAGCAATAGGCAAATAAAGTTAATTCAAGGCAGGGTAAAATAAAGTTGCTTAAGGAAACCAAAGTAAAATAAAATTAACGCAAGTAAAATAAATTGAAGCCATGGTAGGACAGTTCGGTGATGTGCAATGCATGTCTTGTAAAATGTGGGAAGTCCTGGATGCCCACATGTGCAGGAAGCATCACTAGCTGCAGAACCTTGAGCTCCAGGTTTCGGAACTCAAGTGGTGGCTGGAGTCACTGTGGTGCAACTGTGAGTCTGGGAGCTATGTGGATAGCACATTCAGAGAGGTGGTCACACCACAGCTTAGGAGCCTGGAGGCAGAAATGGAATGGTTGACCGTCAGGCAGTTCAGGAGAACCAGATAGGTAGTGCAGGAGTCCGCTGGGGTTTTCTGTTTTGGATACCGGTGAGGGAGTTCGTTCCTTGGAGGAGTGCAGTCAGAGCCAGGTTTGTGGCACCAGAGACAGCTCTGTTGCATAAGAGGGGAGAAAGAAGAGGGGAAGAGCAGTAGTGATAGAGGATTAACTAGTTAGGGGAAAAGCTAGGCATTTCTGTGACTGTAGATGTGACTCCAGGATGGCATGTCGTCTGAAACAAAAACAGAAAATGCTAGAAAAGCTCAGGTCTGACAGCATCTGTGGAGAGAGAAAATCAAAGTTAAGGTTTCAAGTCCGTATGACCTTTCTTCAGAGCTGAAGAGAAGTGGAAATGTGGTGAATTTTATACTGTTTAAGGGGGGGTGGGGCAGCTGGAGCTGGATAGACAGCCAGTGATAGGTGGGGACAGAGGAGGAACAGACAAAGATGTTGTCAATGGTCATGGTAAGTGCTAATAGCGACATTAAGGTAAAGTGGACAAAGGTAGCGTTGTGTGATGGATGGCCCTGTAGGAGAAGGCACAGGAGGAAAAGGATAGAAAATGGGATAACAAGGGAGATAAAACTACGGATAAGTGAATAAAAATAAAATAAGTGGATAAAAATGAAAATGAATCTGAAAAGGGCTGAGGATTCAGTTCGTGGTCTGAAGTTAAGTCCAGAAAGCTGCATAATTGGAAGGTGAGGTGCTTTTGTTTTAACTCATTCATGCCCATATTCAGAGGGCATTTAAGAGTCAACCACATTGTTGTAGGCTAAACCAGGTAGATTTCCTTCCCTAAAGGGCATCAGTGAACCAGGTGGGCTTTTACAACAATCAACTTTTAATTCCAAACTTTTTTAGTGCAGATTTCCCCAGCTGCTGTGGTGGGATTTGAACCTAGGTCCCCAGAGTATTATCCTGGGTCTCTGGAATACCAATCTAGTGACAATACCACTGTGCCACCACTTCCCTGATACTGTTCCTCCAGTTTATGTTGAGCTTCACTGAACATTACAGCAGGCCAAGAACAGACACGTAGAGATGAGAGCAGGGTGGAGTGTTGAAATAGCAAGCGACAGGGAGATCTGGGTCATACTTGTGGACAGACCGGAGGTGTTCCACAAAGCGGTCACCCAGTCTGCGTTTGGCTCTCCAATGTAGATGAGACCGCATTGGGAGCAGCAAATGCAATAGCCTAAATTGAAGGGGGTACAAGTGAAGTACTGCTTCACCTGAAAGGAGTGTTTGGGCCCTAAGACAGTGAGGATGTAAAGGGGCAGGTGTTGCACCTTTTGCAGTTGCATGGGAAAGTGCCGTGGGAAGGGGATGAGGTGTTGGGGGTGATGGAGGAGTGGGGACCAGGGTTTCCTGGAGGGAATGGTCCCTACGGAATGCTGACGGGGGTGGGGAGTGAGGGGAAGATGTGTTTGGTGGTGGCATCATGCTGGAGTTGGTGGAGTATGATCCTTTGAATGTGGAGACTGGTGGGATGAAAAGTGAGAACAAGGGGGACCCTATCAGGATATTTTTCCTCCGTGGTTCCAGGGTTAAGATGTCACAGAGTGGCTGCAGGACATTCTTCTGGGGGAGGGTGATCAGCCAGAGGTCATTGTCCATGGTGGTACCAGTGACATAGGTAGGAAAGGGGATGAGGTCCTGAAAGCAGACCTTAGGGATCTAGGAAGTAGATTGAAAAGCAGGACCTCAAAAACCATAATTTCAGGATTACTCCCAGTCCCACATGCAAGCGAGTATGAGCGGAAATAGGAGAATTGAGCGAATAAACAAATCGCTGGAAAGCTGTTGTAGAAGGAAGGGCATCAGATTTATGAGGCATTGGGACTGGCCCTGGGGAAGGTGGGACCTGTACAATCCAGACAGTCTACACCGGAACAGGATTGGGACAAGTATCCTCGCAGGGAAATGTGCTAGTGCTGTTGGCAGGAGAGGTGAGGTGGGAGGGCTAAACTAGATTGACAGGGGAATGGGAACCTGAGGGCAAATTCAGAGCATGGAACAGGAGATGGAGAATTAGTGAGTGACTCTAAAAGACAGAAGCAGCACAGATTAAAAAGTGTACAGCACAGGAACTTGACAGTGTTAAAAGGTATATACGTAAATGCAAGGAGCATAGTAAATAAAACCAATGAGCTGAGGGCACAGACAATTTTGGAGATAATGTTAGATTTAGCATCATTATGGAAAGATAGAACAGGAGTAAAAGTTCTAAATTGGGGGAAGACAAATTTTACAAAGCTGAGAGGTGAGCCGGCGAGAGTGGGCTGGATACAGCGATTAGAAGGAAAGCTGTGTCAGATCAGTGGGAGGCATTCAAAAAGTGAGATTCTACAGGCACAGTGTAGACATGTCCCCACAAAGAAAAAGGGTGGGACTGCCAAATCTAGAGACCCCTGATTATCCAGAAGCATACAGGCCAAGATAAAGCAGAAAAAGAAAGCTTATGACAATCCCAAAAGACTTAATACTGCAGAAAGCCTAAAGGAGTATAGACAGTACAGAGGTTAAATAAAAATGATAAGTAGGAAAGCAAAGAGAAGATACAAAAAATATTGGCAGGTAAAATCAAAGAAAATCCTAAGATGTTTTACCAGTACACTAAGAGCAAGGGAATAACTAAGGTAAAGGTAGGGCCTATCAGAGATGTACATGGTAACTTGTGCATTAATGCTGACGATGTGGGCAGGGTTCTCAATGGGCACTTTGTCTCTGTCTTCGCTAAGGAGAGGGATGATGCAGACATTATAGCGAAAGAGGAGGAGTGTGAAATATTATATACAACAAGCAGAGTGAGAGAGGAAGTACTGGAGGGACTGGCATCCTTGAAGGCAGATAAGTCACCAGGGCCAGACGGATTGTATCCCAGACTGTTGAGGGAAGCCAGGGAGGAAATAGCAGATGCTCTGAGGATCATTTTACAGTCGTCACTCAGGTGAAATCCCAGAGGATTGCAGGTCTGTGAACGTTGTACCATTATTTGAAAAGGCTGTGATGGATAGACCAGGATATTACAGGCCAGTCAGTTTGACTTCAGCAGTGGGAAAATTATTGGAAACAATCCTGAGAGACAGGATAAACTGTCTCTTAGAAAGGCATGGATTCATCAGGAATAGTCAGCATGGATTTGTTAGGGGAAGATTGTGTCTTACTAATTTAGTCAAATTTTTTGAGGAAGTGATAAGGAGGATTGATGAGAGTAGTGTAATGGGTGTTGTCTACATGGATTTCAGTAAGGCATTTGATAAGGCCCCACAAGAAAGATCGGTCAGGAAAGTGAGATTTCATGGGATACAGGAGAAGGTGTCAGGTTGGATTCAAAATTGGCTCGGTGACAGGTAACAAAGGGTAATGGTCGATGGATGTTTTTTGCAAATGGAAAATGGTTGTCAGTAGTGTTCCACAGGGCTCAGTGCTGCGGCCCTTGCTGTTTGTTATATATATTAATGATTTGAACGTGGAAGACACGATTGGGAAATTTGCAGATGACACAAAACTTGGCCGTGTAGTTGACGGTGAAGAGGATAGCTGTCCACTCCAGAATGACATCAATGGTTGGTTGAGTGGACAGAGAAGTGGCAAATGGAATTCAATCTGGAAAAGTGTGAGGTAATGCATTTGGGGAGGGAAAACAAAGCAAGGGAATAGTCAATAAACAGGAGGATATTGAGAGGGGTACAGGAAGTGGGAGACCTTGGAGTGCATGTCCACAGGTTCCTGATGGTGGCAGTACAGGTAGATAAGGTGGTAAAGAAAACATATGGAATGTTTTCCTCTATTGGGTGAGGGATTGAAAACAAAAGCAGGGATCTAATGCTGGAACTGCATAAAAAGCTGCTGCCACAGCTGGAATTTTGTCAGCAGTTCTGGTCCCCACATTACAGGAGCGACATAATTGCTCTGGAGAAAGTACAGAGGAAATTTACAAGAATGTTGCCAGGGCTTGGAAATTGCAGCTACGAGGAGAGATTGGATAGGCTACATTTCTTTTCCTTAGAACAGAGGAGGCTAAGGGATGGCCTAATTGATGTGTACAAAATTATGAGGGGCCTAGATAGGGTCGACCCCTAGCTGAGGGGTCAGTTACCGGGGGGAACAGAGTGGAGGTGATTGGTAGAAGGATTAGAGGGGACATGAGGAAAGACTTTTTCACCCAGAGGGTGGTGGGTGTCTGGAACTCACTGCCTAAGTTGGTGGTTGAGGCTGAAACCCTCACCTCATTTAAAATGTACCTGGATCTGCATCTGATGTGCTGGAACCTGCAAAGCCACAGACCAGGGGCTGGAAAGTGGGATTAAAATGAGTGGCTAGTTTCTTTTTTGCTCGTTTTGGCCAGCACAGACATGATGGGCTGAATGACCTCTTTTTGCACTGTAACTTTTCTGGGATTCTATCATCTCAGCTCCAGGACATCACTGCAGGAGCTCCTCAGGGTAGTGTCCTCGGCCCAACCATCTTCAGCTGCTTCATCAATGACCTTCCTTCCATCATAAGGTCAGAAGTGGGGATGTTTGCTGATGATTGCACAATGTTCAGTACCATTCAGGACTCCTTAGATACTGAAGCAGTCCATGTCCAAATGCAGTAAGACCTGGACAATATCCAGGCTTGAGCTGACAAGTGGCAAGTAGCATTCTCGCCACACAAGTGTCAGGCAATGACCATCTCCAACAAGAATCTAACCATCGCCCCTTGACATTCAATGGCATTACCATCACTGAATCCCCCACAATCAACATCCTAGGGGTTACCATTGACCAGAAACTGAACTGGTTTAGCCATATAAATACTGTGGCAACAAGAGCAGGTCAGAGGCTAGGAATCCTGTGACAAGTAACCCATCTCCCCAAAGCCCGCCCATCATATGCTGGAGTTAGAAAAAGTCATGTTGAAAACTTTAAGATTCTGGCTGAATTCTCATTAGGACAAATGACTGTTTGATATTGGACATTGTTTGGTACCTACATCTGAAGGGGTGACTCACTCACTTTTATATACATAACCCGTGTGCCCAATTTGCCCTCAGTTCAACAACAGGGTTCTTTTGGCTTTTAAAGGTCGTGAGTGAAGCTCCAGCATCTCCATCGCAACTTTAGCCTTCTCCCTTTAAGCTGATGATGCTGAAGCTTTTGAGTTTTCCTTTACCAATTGAGTGTGACCTACATGTGACTCCAGACTCACAGTAACAAAGTTGACTCTTAACTCTCCCCTGCAACAGCTGAGCAAGCCCACGTGGTTCAAAGGCAATTAGGGATGGGCAACAAAAGCTGCTTTTGCCAGCAACACCTTCATCCAATGAAAGAATGATGATGAAAAGTGTACTGACACATATTCCACATGGTACACTGCTTTGTACAGAGTGTAAATTCCTGATTAAATCACTATTACTTGCCTTTTTGCTGACTAGTTATTCAGTTTGGTATTTTCTCCACAGATTTTTTACTCCTTGACCATAATGACTGCATATCAAGTATTGCAATAGAGCCTAAAGCAACATGTGGAAGCACTGTTACACAATAGAATTTATGATGTCTTATGGTGAGATAGACTCCTGGATATTGGAATATTTGCACAAACTTGACTGTCCATCTATCCAGACCTGAAAACTAATACCATGTCATCATCCACTTGCTCAAACTGCCATCCAATCCCTCTGCATTTAGTGGATAACAATTTTTCTAACTCTGCGTGTGTGTTTTCAGAAATATTGGTTTCTAATGTAAAGTGGTGGTGAGTGGCATTTCAGATCATATAAATGATATGATATTATATGATTATTTCACACCCATTTCTTATATAGTCAACATTTAAACTAATTGTTAAATAGATTAAATTAGTTACCGTTATTTATTTACAATAAATTATTGACATGTTTTGTCACTGGTGCTTCTGTTGTGATACGTACAATACCAGTTTCCAGATACACATTTCAAATGAAGGCGAACTGGCTGTGCTGTTCTAAAAGCACACCATAAACCAGGTGGTATTACACTTCATCACCAGTCTCTGCTCATTGGACAGTGTCAGCCAGAGTGGCCATAGCGCCACTGCAGTTATGTTTAGTGCCCCTGAACTAGATGTTAACAGGATCCACACCAGCTGGTGAAGTCAAAACTAAAACACAGAGCCTTTCCTTGCCAAGAGAGTTTGTTTGGGGTCAACACTCTTCACGTCCCCCCAGTGTCACTCTTTTAACAAAAGAATAAATCAAGAAAATAAACAAATAAACCGATTAACAAGGGAATAGCCCCTTTAATAGACACTGTAACAAAAGGACAAAATGTTAAAGAAAACTTATAAAACTAAGCCAAAATGAGGGCTGACGATGCACTCGAGATCAGATCTAAGCTTGGATGTCCTGCTACATTCAGTCATGAATGGTGGTGGACAATTAAACAATCGCTGGAGGAGCCTCCACAAATATCCCTATCCTCAATGATGGAGGAGCCCAGCACATCAGTGCAAAATATAAGGCTGAAGCATTTGCAACAATCTTGAGCACATGATCCATCTCTGCCTCGTCCAGAGGTCCCCAGCATCACAGATACCAGATTTCAGCCACTTCAATTCACTCCATGTGATATCAAGAAACAGCTGAAGGCACTGGATACTGCAATGACTATGGGCCCTGACAATATTCCAGCAATAGTACTGAAGACTTGTGCTCCAGAACTTACTGCGCCCCTAGCCAAGCTGCAACACTGGCATCTACCGGGCTATATGGAAAATTGCCCAAGTATGTCCTGGACAAAAAGCAGGACAAATCCAAACCACTCAGTTACCACGCCTTCAGTCTACCCTCAATCATAAATAAAGTGATGAAAGGGTGAAACAGTGCTATGAAGTGACACTTGCTTAGTAATAACCTACTCACCAACATTCAGTTTGGGTTCTGCCAGGGTCACTCAGTTCCTGATGTCATTATAGCCTTGTTTCAGGCATGGATAAAAGAGCTTAACTCCAGAGGTGAGGTGAGAGTGACTGCCCTTGACTTCAAGGCAGTATTTGACCAAGTGTGGCATCAAGGAGCCCTAACAAAACTGAGGCCAATGGGAATGAGGGGGAAAGCTCTCTGCTGGCTAGAGAGATACCTAGCACAAAGGAAGATGATTGTGGTTGTTGGAGGTCAATCACCTCAGCTCCAATACACTGTGTCTTCAGCCCAATCATCTTCAGCTGCTTCATCAATGACCTTCCCTCCTTCATAAGGTCAGAAATGGGGATGTTCGCTGATGATTGCACAATGTTCAACACCATTCGCACTGCTCAGATACTGAAGCAGTCCATGTCCAAATGCAGCGAGACCTGGACAATATCCAGGCTTGGGCTGACAAGTGACAAGTAACATTCACACCACACAAGTGTCAGGCAATGACCATCTCCAACAAGAGAGAATCTAAACATCATCCCTTGACACTTAATCCCCCACTAGCAACACCCTTGGGGTTACCATTGACCAGAAACTGATCTGGACTAGCCATATAAATACTATGGCTGCAAGAGTAGGTCAGAGGCTAGGAATCCTGTGGCAAGTAACTCACCTCCAGGCTCCCCAAAGTCTGTCTACCATCTGCAAGGCACAAGTCAGGAGTGCGATGGAATACTCCTCACTTGCCTGGATGAGTGCAGCTGCAAAACACAGAAGAATTGACACCATCCAGGACAAAGCAGCCGCTTGATTGGCACCACATCCACAAACATTCACTCCCTCCACCACCAACGCACAGTAGCAGCAGTGTGTGTACCATCTACAAGATGCACTGCAGGGATTCACCAGGGCTCCTTAGTCAGCACCTGCTAAACCCACGACCACTGCCATCTAGAAGGGCAAGGGCAGCAGACACATGGGAACACCACCGCCTGGAAGTTCCTCTCCAAGCCACTCACCATCCTGAATTGGAAATATATCACTGGTCCTTCACTGTCGTTGGGTCAAAATCCTGGAACTCCCTTCCTAACAGCACTGTGGGTGTACCTACACCACATGGACTGCAGCGGATCAAGAAGGCAGCTCACCACCACCTTCTCAAAGGCAATTTTGGATGGGCAATAAATGTTGGCCCAGCCAGCGAAGCCCACATCCCATGAATGAATAAACACCAGCCTCTGTGATGCCCAGCAGTCGCAGAAGGCCTCAAGAGTACCCAGTGGACACTGTGTGCTTCCTCTCCAAGGACATCCAGGAGCAAACATAGCCACAGAAGAGGGACAGACCACCGGGCCAGATGTCCCCCTCTACTGCCTGATGCCTGGAGCTATTGAAGGCCACCTTGGCCAGGCCCAGGAGTGGGCTTACAAGGAGGTCCTCCACCTTGTGCCTGCCCCTCTCTGTACTGGGTAGCCAAAGATCTGTTGCGTGGGGCTAAGCGCAATCAACAATTGAGGTGCAGCCCCTCCAATCATGAAAGAAGGGCTGCAACCCTTGCAATCTGCATAGGCATGGAACACAAACTCCTCGAGGCTGCAGAAAATACAGGCAGCCTGGGAGTCCATTAACTTTGCTAACCTAGGACTGTAAGGAACTGCTGCATACAACTCCTTCCACCCCAAATTCCCGATGGAAAAGGGGAGGACTTCCACCTCAAGAGCCCTCCACTGGTTGTCCCCATGACCTCCACATAGCAAATGCCGAGGCGTTTTCTGATGGTTTGAGGGCGAGGATGTGAAAGGTGTTCAGCAGCCTGTACAGGAAACACCTCCATGTGGAATGGAAAGGCACAAAGAAAAATTCCATGAGAAAGCTCTAATTGTGGAAGGCGTAGGGACCTGGGGTCAATGTGAAATTCTCTCCAAACGGGGGTCAGTTTTAAGGCTGTGAATGGCTTTGGCTTTGGCTGCAAGCTACAAGACATCAACAGACACATGACGCATCAGTTCATATGGTGTCATCCAGCCTGCTCCTCCACCATTCAACATGTTCCCTACTCTAGTCTCCACGGCTGCCCGAGAACTCTCTTCTGCCAGCAACATGAATCTGTTCTTGTGATGGTGCGGATCCCTGAGCAGTGGCTCTTTGACGATAGGCACGACTGACAGGAGAGAGCTTTGGCGCAAAGCAACCATGTTCCAGGCTTTGATCAGTTCCTTGTAAAAGACAGGCGACTCCTTCAAGGCAGCAGGGAGACCTCTCAGGTTTATAAACAGGAGTTGCAGGTCAGAATTGAGGCCCTGCCGCTGACATAAGAAATATGTCCCCAGTGCACACTGGGAAGGGTGTTCAACATAAAGGTATCGCTGCAGGGTCTGAAGGCAGAAATTTGTCACTTGAGTGTGAAGGCACATTGGCACCTGACCAACTTCCCTAAGTGGGAGACTCAGTACCTCAGCAGTAACCAACTGTTCTCCAAGGAGAACAGTCCCAACCTTTAAAATCTATCCTCATAGCTGAAGTTTTTCATCCCTGGAACCATTCTTGTAAACCTCTTCTGCACGTGTGTTCACATCCTTCCTATAATATGGTGCCCAGAACTGTACACAGTATTCCAGCTGAGGTCTAATGAGTGTCTTATATAAATTCAGCATAACCTCCCTGCTTTTGTACTCCATGCCCCTATTAATAAAGCCCAGGATACTATACACTTTATTAACTGTTCTCTCCACCTGTCCTGCCACCTTCAATGATCTATGTACATATATACCCAAGTCTTTCTGCTCCTGCACTCCCTTCAAAATTTCACCCCTTATTTTATATCTTCTGACCATGTTCTTCCTACCGAAATGCATCACCTCATTTGCCACATTGAACTTCATCTGCCACCTACATGCCCAATCCACCAACTTTTCTATGCCCTCTTGAAGTTCCATACCATCCTCCTCACAGTTCACAACTCTCCCAAGCTTTGTATCATTTGAAATTGTCCCCTGCACACCAAGATCTAGATTATTAATATAGTCTCAGGAACAGAGAGGGTCCCAATACTGATCTCTGGGGAACTGCACTACAAACCTTCCTCCAAAAAATATCCATTGACCATTATTCTCTGCTTCCTGTTTTTAAGCCAATTTTGTATCCATGTTGCTACTGTGCCTTTTATTCCCTGAGCAATACCTTTTCTCACAAGGCTGTTGTGTGGCACTGTGTCAAATGCCTTTTCAAAGTCCATGTAGACCACATCGACGGCATTACTCTCGTTGGTCTTTTCTATTACCTCTTGAAAAAACTCCAGCAAGTTGGATAAACATGATTTCCCCTTTAGAAATCCATGCTGGCTCTTCCAAATCAACCCATATTTTTCCATGTGACTACTAATTCTATCCCAAATAATTGTTTCTAGAATCTTGCCCACCACTGTAGATAAACTGACTGCTCTGTAATTGCTGGGCTTATCCTAACAGTCTTTTTTGAACAAGGGCATAATGTTTGCAATTCTCCAGTCCGCGGGGCACCAGTCTAGGGAAGATTGAAAGATTATGGCCAGTGCCCCTGCAATTTCTACTCTTACTTCCTTCAATACTCTTGAATGCATCTCATCCAGTCCCAGTGCCTTGTCAACTTTTAAGTATTGACAGCCCATTCAACACTTCAACCTTATCAATTTTGAACCCTTCTAGTGATAGAGTTTCGTCTGTCACCATGGCCTGGGTAGCATCTACCTCCTTGATACAGACGGTTGCAAAGTATTCACTTAATAACTCAGCCATGGCAAGGGGTTCATGTGTAAATTGCCTTTTAGGTCCTTCATCGGCCCTACTCCTTTTACCACCCTTTTACTATTTATATCCCCATAGAAGACTTTGGGATTCCTCTTTATATCCTCATAACCCCTCTTCACTTCTCTAATATGCTTTTTCACCTCCCCTCTGAACCTTCTGTATTCCTCTTGGTTCTCAATTTTCTACCTGACACCTGTTTTATGCGCACTTTTTCTTCTTTATCTTAATTCCTATCTCCTTTTTCATCCAGGGAAGCTCTGGATTTGTTTAGCCTAGCTTTCCTTTTCGATGGAATATACCTTGACTGTACCTGAACCAATTCTTTTTTGAAGCTAGCCCATTGTTCAACTACAGTTTTTCCCACCAAGCTTTCATTCCAGTCTATCTGGCCCAGCTGCGTTCTTGTCCCATCGAAATCAGCTCTTGTCCAGTTAACTTGGATTGCCTATCATCCTTTTCTATTGTCATCCTAAAATGTACAATACAATGATCTCTGTCTCCTAAATGATCCCCCATAGATATTTGATCTACTTGGCCCACCTCATTTCCAAGAACAGGTCCAACAGTGTGTCTTTTCTTGTTGGATAGGACACACACTGCTGTAGAAAATTCTCCTGAACACAATCTAGGAACTCTTGCCCCTCTCTGCCCTTTACACTACCACTGTTCCAGTCTACATTTGGGTAATTTATGTCCCCCAATCTATATACTCTATAATGCCTGCATCTCTTTTTAGAAATACATAATCTAATCAAGCAGAGTCAACATGGCTTCATGAAGGGGAAATCATGCCTAATAAATTTATTATAATCCTTTGAGGAACAAGCAGAGTAGATAAAGGGGAGATAAAGTAAATGTTACATATTTGGATTTCCAAAAGGTGTTTGATAAGGTACCGCACACAAGGCTACTAAATAAGATAAGAGCCCATGGTGTTGGGAGTAGTATATTAGTATGGATTGGGGATTGGCTAACTAATAGAAGACAGAGAATTGGGAGAAGGGGGGGCATTTTCAGGATGGTAACCTGTAACTAGTGGAGTGCCACAGGGATCAGTACTGGACACTCAATTAATTATGATATATATTAATGACTTAGATGAGGGAAGTGAATGTACTATCGCCAAGTTTGCAGATGACACAAAAATAGGTGGGAAGGCAAGTGGTGAGAATGACACAAAGAGTCTACAGAGGGATATAGACAGGTTAAGTGATTGGGCAAAAACTTGGCAGATGGAATATAATGTGGGAGAATGTGAGGTTCTGCACTTTGGCAGGAAGAATAGAGGAGCTGAATATTATTTAAATGGAGAAAGACTGCAGAAAGCTGCAGCACAGAGGGATTTGGGAGTCCTCGTGCATGAATCCCAAAAAGCTAATACACAAGTTCAGCAGGTAATGGGGAAGGCAAATGGAATGTTGGCCTTTATTTCAAAGGGAATGGAGTATAAAAATAGGGAAGTCTTGCTAAAACTATACAAGGCATTAGTTAGACCACACCTAGAATACTGTGAACAGTTTTGGTCCCCTTATCTAAGGAAAGATATACTGGCATTGGAGGCAGTCCAGAGAAGGTTCACTAGGTTGATTCCGGGTATGGAGGGATTTTCTTATGAGGAGAGGTTGAGTAGGTTGGGCCTGTACTCACTGGAGTTTAGAAGAATGAGAGGTGACCTTTTTGAAACATATAAGATTCTTAGGGGGTTTGACAGGGTAGATCCTGAGAGGTTGTTTCCCCTTGTGAAAGAGTCTAGGACCAGAGGGCATAATCTCAGAGTAAGGGGGTCACCCATTTAAAACAGAGGTGAGGAGGAATTTCTTCTCTCAGAGGGTGGTGAATCTGTGGAATTCTTTACCGCAGAGGGCTGTAGAGGCTGGGTCATTCAGTATATTCAAGGCTGAGATAGACAGATTTTTAATGAGTAAAGAAATTAAGGGTTATGGGGAAAAGGCAGGAAAGTGGAGTTGAGGATTATCAGATCAGCCACGATTTCACTGAATGGCGGATCAGACTTGATGGGTCAAATGGCCTCCTGCTCCTACATCTTATCTCTGTAATTTCCCTGCAGGTTTGTTCTTCTACATCTTTCTCAGTAGTTGGTGGTCTATAGACTACACCGAGCAATGTAATTGCACCCTTTTTGTTTCTTAGCTCTAGCTCAACTGATTCTGTCCTTGAACCCTCTGGGTCATCTTCCTCCTCCAGCTCTGCAATGCTCTCCTTAACAAATACTGCCATTTTCCTCCTTTCCTATCTTTTCCAAACACCTTGTACCCAGGAATATTTAACACCGAGTGTTGCCCTTCCTTGAGCCATGTCTCTGTTATCGGCTCAACATCATATTTCCACATGGCAGCCTGTGTCTGTAACTCCCCGATCTTATTTACTATACTCCATGCATTCACAGACGTGCATAGTAACCCTGATTTGGATTTTGTTACTTTCTCCCTCACCCCAACTTTAACTATTAACTTACTATTCTTTATACTAGCGCTATCTCTCTTCGAGTATTTTGTGCACCCTGGTATTTCTGTTCAATATTTTCTCTTGGTTCCCACACCCCTGCTGAGTTAGCTTAAAGCCCTCCCAACAGCACTAGCAAAATGCCCTGCAAGGAACTCAGTCCCAGCTCTTTTCAGGTGCAACCCATCCGGCTTGAACAGTTCCCATCTCCCCTAGAGCCAGTCCCAGTGTCCCACGAATCTAAAGCCCTCCCTCCTGCACCATGTTTCCATCCACGCATCCATTCATCTTGTCCTCCTATTTCTGTACTCACTGGCACGTGGCACTGGGAGTAATCCAGAGATTACTACATTAGAGGTCCTGCTTGCGAATTTTTTACCTAGCTCTCCAAATTCTGATTACAGGACCACATCCTCCTTCCTACCCAAGTCACTGGTATCAATGTGGACCATGACCTCTCCCAGAAGAATGTCCTGTAGCCGCTCTGTGACATCCTTGACCCTGGCACCAGGGAGGCAACATACCATCCTGGAGTCATGTCTACGGCTACAGAAACACCTGTCTGTTCCTCGAACCAATGAATCCCCTATCACTATAGCTCTTCCTAAAAGGTAAAAGGAAATACCAGGGTTGTACGGTCAAAAATAAGATGGCACTGGAAATTGCTAAAGCTTTCCTGCAGGTAAAGAGATGTCCCTGATGATTTTACAAGGGATCCCAAAAGCCAGATTAATAGAATTGGCAAGTAAATTAAGAGTGGGATTGCCTGCCATAGCTAGGAAGACAGAGATAATTGAAGAGATGGCAGAGCAATTAAAACTGGAAGGAATACCCGAGAGACTGAACTCTCCAAGGGGTGGCTCATTGGAATGGGATCAAATTCAGTTGCAAATACAAATTTGGAACTAGAGGCAGCAGAAAAAGAAAAAGGAAAGAGAGAGAGCATTTCAAAGGGAGTTATAAATCGTGACTTTAGAAAAGAAGGAAAGAGAAAAAGAGAGTGAATTCCAGCCTAAAATACTGACAGTTAAAAAGAGACCAGGAGGTGAGGCAGGACTTATTTCCAGATCAGAACCCAATGGGGAGATGTTTAAATTTGTACAACTTCTTCCAAAATTTGAGGAAAGGGATGTTGAAGCGTTCTTTATTTCATTTGAGAAGATAGCTAAACAAATGAACTAGCCAAAGGAAAACTGGACATTGCCCATGTAGAGCAAATTAATAGGTAGAGCACAGGAGGTTTATGCTTCACTGTCAGAGGAGGTTTCTAGGGATTATGATGTGGTGGAAAAGGCTATTTTGAGTGCATATGAGTAGGTCCCTGAAGCATACAGACAAAGTTTCTAAAGTTAAGGGAACAGCCTGGACAAACTTACACTAAATTTGAAAGGATTATACAAAGTAGTTTTGACAGGTGGATACGAGCATTAGGAGTTGAAACTACCTATGATGTTCTCAGAGAGACCATTCCCTTGGAAGAATTTTAAAATTCCCTACCTTCCGTAATAAGAATCCGTGTTGAAGACCAAAGGGTTGCAAATGCTGGACAGGCAGCAGTAATGGCTGACAATTATGATCTGATCACCTCACCCGACAATGACACTAAGTCAGTGCTCACCACCGAAACTCCGCCCTCCTCCAGGTCATCACCTCCAGCTTCCAACCCCTCCCCCATATTGAGTTCGGTGGCTGGTTCGGAGCTGCCCGTCGGCTCCACCTCCACCTCAATCCCACCCCCAAAAACAAGGCCTGAGGGGTCCTTTCTGGTGTCCTCTTGGGGATATGGGCCAAAGGGAAGTGGTGACTCGGAGCCCCGCTCCCCCCACAGGCACAGGGTCACCCAGTGAGTCCGGAATAAACTCCAGACCCAGGACAGAGGTGCCTGGTGTTAAGAACAAAGAACAAAGAAGAACAAAGAAAAGTACAGCACAGGAACAGGCCCTTCGGCCCTCCAAGCCTGCGCCGATCATATTGCCCGTCAGCTAAAACATTTTGCACTTCCGGGGTCCATATCCCTCTATTCCCATCCTATTCATGTATTTGTCAAGCTGCCTCTTAAACACCACTATCGTACCTACTTCCACCACCTCCTCTGGCAGCGAATTCCAGACACTCACTACCCTCTGCGTAAAAAACTTACCACACACATCACCTCTATAGTTTTCTCCTCTCACCTTAAATCTATGTCCCCTAGTAATTGACTCTTCCAACCTGGGAAAAAGCTTTTGACTATCCACTCTATCCATGCCACCCATAATTTTGTAAACTTCTATCAAGTCGCCCCTCAATCTCTGTCGCTCTAGTGAGAACAATCCTGTGGACCTGTACACCCAGATCCCTCTGCCCGTTAATGGACTTAAGAGTTCTGCCATTTACTGCATAATTCCTGCCTGTATTAGACCTTCCAAAATGCATTATCTCGCATTTGTCCGGATTAAACTCCATCTGCCATTTCTCCGCCCAAGTCTCCAATCGATCTATATCCCGTTGTATCCTTTGACAATCCTCTTCACTATCTGCGACTCCTCCAACCTTAGTGTCGTCTGCAAAATTACTAATTAGCCCAGTTACATTTTCCTCCAAATCATTTATGTATGCTACAAACAGCAAAGGTCCCAGCACTGATCCCTGCGGAACTCCACTGGTCACAGCTCTCCATTCAGAAAAGCACCCTTCCACTGCTACCCTCTGTCCTCTATGACCAAGCCAATTCTGTATCCATCTTGCCAGCTCACCTCTGATCCTGTGCGACTTTACCTTCTGTACCAGTTTGCCATGGGGGACCTTGTCAAAGGCCTTACTGAAATCCACGTATATAACATTCACTGCCCTTCCATCGTCGATCATCTTTGTCACTTCCTCAAAAAACTCGATCAAGTTAGTAAGACACGACCTCCCCTTCATAAAACAATGCTGCCTCTCACTAATACGCCCATTTGCTTCCAAATGGTAGTAAATCCTGTCTCGAAAAATCTTCTCCAATAATTTCCCTACCACTGATGTAAGGCTCACCGGCCTGTAATTTCCTGGATTATTCCTGCTACCCTTCTTAAACAATGGAACAACATTGGCCATTCTCCAGTCCTCTGGGACCTCACCCATAGCCAGTGATGATACAAAGATTTCTGTCAAGGCCCAGCAACCTCCTCCCTTGCCTCCCTCGGTATTCTGGGGTAGATCCCATCTGGCCCTGGAAACTTATCCACCTTAATATTCTTCAAGACGCCTAACAACTCCTCTTTTTTGATCTCAACATGATCCAGACTATCTACACACTCTTCCCTAGACAAATCGACCGCTAAGTCCTTCTCTTTGGTGAATACCAATGAGAAGTATTCATGTAGTATCTCTCCCATTTCTTCTGGCTCCACACACACATTCCCACCTCTTTCCCTGAGTGGGCCCAGCCTTTCCCTGGCTACCCTCTTGCTTTTTACATATGTATAACAGGCCTTGGGATTTTCCTTAACCCTGGTTGCCAATGACTTTTCATGACCCCTTTTAGTCCTCCTGACTCCTTGTTTAAGTTTCTTCCTACTTTCTTTACATCCTCCAGAGGCTTCATCTATTCCCAGCCTTCTAGCCCTTACGAATGCTTCCCTTTTCTTTTTGCCTAATCTCACAATATCCTTCGTTATCCAAGGTTCTTGAAACTTGCCATGCTTATCCTTCATCCTAGCAGGAACATGCTGGTCCTGAGTTCTTATCAACTGACATTTGAAAGCCCCCCACATGTCAGTTGTTGATTTGCCCTCAAGCATCCGCCTCCGGTCTAGATTTCTCAGTTCCTGCCTAATATTGTTATAATGAGCCTTCCCCCAATTAAGCACCTCAGTTAAAGGTTGAGACGGAGCAGGGAGATTCTCCTTGCCACAGCCACCCAATGACCCAGTCTTCATGGCCAAGAAGGGACGGCCGCAGTCCCCTGGTGGGCCAGATGGCATCTCGGGGGTACAAGGTGGGTCAGAGTGGGGCACCCCCCACAAGGGCGATACCCTCACTGACCCTTGAGGGGCCCTGCTCATAGGACTGCAGCGAGGGAACAGGGATTTGGGCCCCTCCCCAGAGGGCAGAGCGAGGACTTGTGGGCTGGAGACACCACCACCTCTTCACTGGGGGAGGGGAAGCATCCACCCTCACTCATTGGAATATCCTCCCCCTCCGAGGGGTGAAGTCCCTTCCGGGGTTGGCTGGGGTTGGGGAGTCCTCCATCTGTGAGGTCCCCGCTGCCTTGTCCAGCCCCTCCCGACCCTTCGCCCTCTGGGGTTTGGGCAGTTCCACCCTGTTTAATAGGACCACCAGCTCGGGGTCTCGCGCCCCACCCCTGCCGGCCCAGGGAACCCGCACGGACACGTCACCAGGGCCGGCACACGGTGCTGAGTCGTACACAGGCCTGGGAGCACTGGTGAGGCCACAACTGGAGTATTGTGTGTAGTTCTGGTCACCACATTACAGGAAGGACGTAATAGCTCTGGAGAGAGGGCAGAGGAGGTTTACAAGAATGTTGCCAGGGTTAGAAAAGTGTAGCTACGAGGAGAGATTAGATAGGTTGGGGTTATTTTCCTTAGAACAAAGAAGGCTGAGAGGTGACTTGATTGAGGTGTTCAAAATTATGAGGGGAATAGATAGAGCGGACAGGATAAAATTGTTTCCCTTGATGGAGAATTCTAGAACCAGGCACATAGATTCAAGGTAAGTGGCAGAAGGTGTAGGGGGTACATGAGGAAGAACCTTTTTACGCAGAGGGTAGTGGGTGCCTGGAATTCACTGCCCAAGTTGGTGGTAGAGGCAGAAACTTTAAATTCTTTTAAAAAGTATCTGGATCTGCACCTAAAGTGCTGTAAGCTGCAGGGCTATGGGCCGGGTGCAGGAAGGTGGGATTAGAAAGGGCACCTGGGTATCCTCGGGCTGGCACGGACAAGATGGGCCGAATGACCTCCTTCTGTGTTGTAACTTTTCTATGGTTCTATGGATGGTGGGATATTTAATGATTTAATGATGGGTTATTTATTGATTGGATGGGGTATTTACTCATTGGATGGGTGTATTTACTGATTGGATATGGGGTATTTATTGATTGGGTTTTGGGGAATTTACTGATTGGATTGTGGCAGTGGGGTATTTATTGATTAGGTGTAGCGTAATTCCAGATTGGATGTTGGGTATTTATTGATTGGATGGTGCGGTTTATTCACTGGATGTGGGCTATTTATAATAGTGGGATGTTGACTGATTGGAGGTGGAGTATTTATAGTTTGCATAATGGGGTATTTGTTGATTGAATGTGGGTTATTTACTGATTGGATATTGGGTATTTATTGATTGGACGGTGGTGTATTTATTGGATGTGGGGTATTTATTGATTTAGTGTGTGGTATGTATTGATAGGATGGTGTGGCATTGACTGGAAGTAGCGCCTTTATTGATTGGTTGGTGAGGTATTTACTGATTACCTGGTGGGCTGTTGACTGATTGGAAGTGGAGTATTTATTGATTGGATGATGGGGTATCTATTGATTGGATGTGGTGTGTTTGCTGTTTTGATGTGGGGTATTTACTTATTGGATGGTGGGGTATTGACTGATTTGATGTGGGTTATTTATTGACTGGATGGTGGAGTATTCATTGATTGGACGGTGGGGTATTTACTGTTTGGATTGTGTGGTGTTTATTAATTAGATGTGGGGTATTTACTGATTGGTTAGTGAAGTATTTATTGATTGGATAGTGGGCTATTTATTGATTGGATGGCAGGATGTTTATTGATTGGGTGTGGGGTATTTATAGTTTGGATAGTGGGGTATTTGTTGATTGGATTGTGGGGTATCTATTGATTGGATGAGGAGTATTTATTGATAGGATAGCGGAGTATTTATTAATTGGATGGTGGGGCATTTATTGATTGGATGGTGGGGTGTTTATTGATTGGATGGTGGGGTGTTTATTGATTGGATGGTGGGGTGTTTATTGGTTGGATAGCAGAGTATTTATTAATTGGATGGTGGGGTGTTTGTTGATTGGGTGTTTATTGATTGAATGAAGCATATTTATTGTTCGGATATGGATTATTTACTGATTGGATATTGGGTATTTATTGATTGGATGATGGGGTATTTATTGATTTGACTGTGGTGTATTTACTAATTGGATGGTGGGCTGTTTACTGATTGGATGGTGAGGTGTTTACTGATTGGATGGTGGTTATTTATTGATAGGTGGTGGGGTATTTATTGATTGGATGTGAAGTAATTACTGATTGGATTGTGGGGTATTTATTGATTATGCATGGGTATTGACAGTTTGGATGGTGGGGTATTTATTGATTGAATGGCAGGGTATTTGTTTATTGAATGATGGGGTATTTACTGAAAGGATGGTGGGGTATTGACTGGTTGTGGGGATGTATTGATTGGATGGTGGAATATTTAATGATTGGATGATGGGGTATTTATTGATTGGATAGTGGGGTATTTATTAAATGCCTATGGAGTATTTATCGATTGGATGTTGGGTATTTAGTGATTGGATAGTGGGGTGTTCATTGATTGGATGTAGGCTATTTTTTGATTGGATGGTGGGGTATTTACTGATTGGATGGAGGGGTATTTACTGATTGGATGTGGCATGTTTAATGGTTGGATGGTGTGGTATTTGCTAATTGGATGTGGTGCAGTTATTGATTGGATGTACAGTATTTATTGATGGGGATTGTGGTATGTATTGATTGGCTGGTGGGATATTTATTGTTTGGATGGTGGGGCATTTATTGATTGGATAGTGCTGTATTTATGAATTGGTTGTGGGATAGTTTTTCATTTGATGTGGGACATTTATTTTTTGGATGGTGGGGCATTTATTAATTGAATGAAGCATATTTATTGTTCGGATATGGATTATTTACTGATTGGATATTGGGTATTTATTGATTGGATGGTGGGGTATCTGATTGGATCGGACGGGGTACTGACTGGATGTGGGGTATGTATTGATTAGATGGTGGGTTATTTATTGATTGGATAGTGCTTTATTTATTGATTGGATAGTGCTTTATTTATTGATTGGTTGTGGGGTAATTTTTCATCTGATTGTGAGGTATTTAGAGATTGGATGTGGGGCATTAATTGTTTGGTTGATGGGGTATTTATTTATTGGATATTCTGTATTAATTGACTGGGCGATGGGGTATTTATTGTTTTGATGTGGGGTGTTTATTGATTGGATAGTGGGGTGTTCATTGATTGGTTGTGGAGTATGTATTGATTGGATGTGGGGTATTTATTGACTTGATAGTGGGGTATTTGTTGTGGTGTATTTATTGATTGAATGTGGGTTATTTACTGATTGGATATTGGGTATCTATTGATTGAATGGTGGGGTGTTTATTGAATTTGTGGTATTGATTGATTGGGTGTGCGGTCTGTATTGATTGGATAGTGCCATATTGATTGGATGGTGGGGCATTTATTGATTGGATGTGGTGTATTTGCTGCTTGGATGTGGGGTGTTTACTAATTGGATGGTGGGGTATTGACTGATTGGATGTGGGGTATTTATTGATTGGATTTGAGTTAGTTCCTGACTGGCTTTGGGTTATTTACTGATTGGATGTGGGTATCCATTCATTGGATAGTGGGGTATTTATTGATTGGATGGTGCAATGTTTATTGATGGGATCTAGGGTAGTTATTGATGGGTTGTGGGTTATTAATTGTTTGGATGGTGGGGTAGTTATTTATTGGATATTTGGTATTTATTGACTGGATGGTGGGGTATTTATTGATTGGGTGATGGGGCATTTAATGAATGGATAAGGGGTATTTATTGATTTGATATAGGGTATTTATTGATTGGATAGCGGGGTATTCATTGATGTGATGTGGGGATTTATTGATTGGATAGCGGGGTATTCATTGATTGGATGATGGGGTATTTATTGATTTGAATGTGGACTATTTATTGATTGGATGTGGGGTATTTATTGATTTGGATGTGGACTATTTATTGATTGAATGTGGGGTATTTATTGATTTGATAGTGGGGTATTTATTGATTGGATGTGGGGTATTTATTAATTGGATGTGAGATATTTATTGATTGGACTTGGGGTATTTAGTGATTTGATAGTGGCGTATTTATTGATTGGATGTGGTGTATTTACTGATTAGATGTGGAGTATTTATTGATTGGATAGTGGAATATTTATTGATTGGTTGTGGGAAATTTACTGATTTGATGGTGGAGTACTTACTGATTGGATGGTAGGTATTTATTGATTGAATGATGGGCTACTTACTGATTGATGGTGGGGTATTGACTGGATGTGGGGTATGTATTGATTGGATTGTGGGGCATTTATTGATTGGATAGTGGTGTATTTATTGATTGGATGGTGGGGTATTTATTAAATGCTTATGGGGTATTTATTGATTAGATGTTGGGTATTTAGTGATTGGAAAGCAGGGTGTTCATTAATTGGATGTAGGCTATTTTTTGATTGGATGTGGGGTATTTATTTATTGGATGGTGGGGTATTTACTAATTGGATGAACGGGTATTTACTGATTGGATGGAGGGGTATTTACTGATTGGATGTGGCATGTTTAATGGTTGGATGGTGTGGTATTTGCTAATTGGATGTGGTGTAGTTATTGATTGGATGTGCTGTATTTATTGATGGGGATTGTGGTATGTATTGATAGGCTGGTGGGATATTTATTGTTTGGATAGTGGGGCATTTATTAATTGGATATTCAGTGTTTAGTGACTGGGTGGTAGGTATTTGTTGATTGTGTGATGGGGTATTTATTGAATGGATAAGGAGTATTTATTGTTTGGATAGAGGCGTAATTGTTGATTGGATTGTGGAGTATTTATTGATTGGATGGTCCAGTGTTTATTGACTGGATGTGGGGCAGTTATTGATTGGATGTGGGGTATTAATTGTTTTGATGGTGGGGTATTTAATTACTGGATACTCGGTATTTATTGACTGGATGGTGGGGTATTTATTGATTGGGTGATGGGGTATTGATTGAATGGATAAGGAGTATTTATTGATTTCTCGTGGGGTGCTTATTGATAGGATAGTGGGGAATTCATTGATTGGATGGTGGGGTATTTATTGATTTGTTAGTGGGGTATTTATTGATTGAATGTGGGGTACTTACTGATTGCATTGTGGGGTATTATTGATTGGATGGTGGGATGATTATTGATTGGATGTGGGGCAGTTATTTTTTCGATAACGGGGTATTTGTTGATTCAATTGAGGGCTATTTATTTATTGAATGTGGCATATTTATTGTTTGGATGTGGGATATTTACTGATTCGATGTAAGCTATTTATTGATTGGATGTAGGGTATATATTGGATGTGGGGTATTTATTGATTGGGTACATTGTATGTATTGATTGGATGGTGGGGCATTGCCTGGATGTGGGGTAATTAATGATTGGATTATGGGTTATTTGTTGATTGGAGAGTGGGCCAATGATTGTATGGATGTAGGATAATTACTGATTGGATGGATGGTGGTGAATTTACTTATTGGATGATAGGGTAGTTACTGATTGGATGTCATGTATTTATTGATGGTGTGGTGGATTATTTACTGATTGGATGGTGGGTATGTATTGACTGAATGGTGTGGTATTTGCTAATTGGATGTGGTGTGGTGGATTATTTACTGATTGGATGGTGGACTATTTTCTGATTGGATGGTGGTCTATTTTCTGATTGGATGGTGGTCTATTTTCTGATTGGTTGGTGGGCTATTTTCTGATTGGTTGGTGGGCTATTTTCTGATTGGTTGGTATGGTATTTCTGATTGGATGGTGGTCTATTTTTTGATTGGTTGGTGGGCTATTTTCTGATTGGTTGGTATGGTATTTCTGATGGGATGGTGGTCTATTTTCTGATTGGTTGGTGGGATATTTTCTGATTGGATGGTGAGATATTTTCTGATTGCTTGGTGGGCTATTTTCTGATTGGATGGTGGGCTATTTTCTGATTGGTTAGTGGGCTATTTTCTGATTGGTTGGTGGGATATTTTCTGATTGGTTGGTATGGTATTTCAGATGGAAAGGTGGTCTAATTTCTGATTGCTTGGTGGGCTATTTTCTGAAGGTTGGTATGGTATTTCTGATGGGATGGTGGTCTATTTTCTGATTGTTTAGTGGGATATTTTCTGATTGGATGGTGGGATATTTTCTGCTTCCTTGGTGGGCTATTTTCTGATTGGATGGTGGGCTATTTTCCGATTGAATGGTGGGGTGTTTATTGAATTTGTGGTATTGATTGATTGGGTGTGCGGTCTGTATTGATTGGATAGTGCCATATTGATTGGATGGTGGGGCATTTATTGATTGGATGTGGTGTATTTGCTGCTTGGATGTGGGGTGTTTACTAATTGGATGGTGGGGTATTGACTGATTGGATGTGGGGTATTTATTGATTGGATTTGAGTTAGTTCCTGACTGGCTTTGGGTTATTTACTGATTGGATGTGGGTATCCATTCATTGGATAGTGGGGTATTTATTGATTGGATGGTGCAATGTTTATTGATGGGATCTAGGATAGTTATTGATGGGTTGTGGGTTATTAATTGTTTGGATGGTGGGGTAGTTATTTATTGGATATTTGGTATTTATTGACTGGATGGTGGGGTATTTATTGATTGAGTGATGGGGCATTTAATGAATGGATAAGGGGTATTTATTGATTTGATATAGGGTATTTATTGATTGGATAGCGGGGTATTCATTGATGTGATGTGGGGATTTATTGATTGGATAGCGGGGTATTCATTGATTGGATGATGGGGTATTTATTGATTTGAATGTGGACTATTTATTGATTGGATGTGGGGTATTTATTGATTTGGATGTGGACTATTTATTGATTGAATGTGGGGTATTTATTGATTTGATAGTGGGGTATTTATTGATTTGATAGTGGGGTATTTATTGATTGGATGTGGGGTATTTATTAATTGGATGTGAGATATTTATTGATTGGACTTGGGGTATTTAGTGATTTGATAGTGGCGTATTTATTGATTGGATGTGGTGTATTTACTGATTAGATGTGGAGTATTTATTGATTGGATAGTGGAATATTTATTGATTGGTTGTGGGAAATTTACTGATTTGATGGTGGAGTACTTACTGATTGGATGGTAGGTATTTATTGATTGAATGATGGGCTACTTACTGATTGATGGTGGGGTATTGACTGGATGTGGGGTATGTATTGATTGGATTGTGGGGCATTTATTGATTGGATAGTGGTGTATTTATTGATTGGATGGTGGGGTATTTATTAAATGCTTATGGGGTATTTATTGATTAGATGTTGGGTATTTAGTGATTGGAAAGCAGGGTGTTCATTAATTGGATGTAGGCTATTTTTTGATTGGATGTGGGGCATTTATTTATTGGATGGTGGGGTATTTACTAATTGGATGAACGGGTATTTACTGATTGGATGGAGGGGTATTTACTGATTGGATGTGGCATGTTTAATGGTTGGATGGTGTGGTATTTGCTAATTGGATGTGGTGTAGTTATTGATTGGATGTGCTGTATTTATTGATGGGGATTGTGGTATGTATTGATAGGCTGGTGGGATATTTATTGTTTGGATAGTGGGGCATTTATTAATTGGATATTCAGTGTTTAGTGACTGGGTGGTAGGTATTTGTTGATTGTGTGATGGGGTATTTATTGAATGGATAAGGGGTATTTATTGTTTGGATAGAGGCGTAATTGTTGATTGGATTGTGGAGTATTTATTGATTGGATGGTCCAGTGTTTATTGACTGGATGTGGGGCAGTTATTGATTGGATGTGGGGTATTAATTGTTTTGATGGTGGGGTATTTAATTACTGGATACTCGGTATTTATTGACTGGATGGTGGGGTATTTATTGATTGGGTGATGGGGTATTGATTGAATGGATAAGGAGTATTTATTGATTTCTCGTGGGGTGCTTATTGATAGGATAGTGGGGAATTCATTGATTGGATGGTGGGGTATTTATTGATTTGTTAGTGGGGTATTTATTGATTGAATGTGGGGTACTTACTGATTGCATTGTGGGGTATTATTGATTGGATGGTGGGATGATTATTGATTGGATGTGGGGCAGTTATTTTTTCGATAACGGGGTATTTGTTGATTCAATTGAGGGCTATTTATTTATTGAATGTGGCATATTTATTGTTTGGATGTGGGATATTTACTGATTCGATGTAAGCTATTTATTGATTGGATGTAGGGTATATATTGGATGTGGGGTATTTATTGATTGGGTACATTGTATGTATTGATTGGATGGTGGGGCATTGCCTGGATGTGGGGTAATTAATGATTGGATTATGGGTTATTTGTTGATTGGAGAGTGGGCCAATGACTGTATGGATGTAGGATAATTACTGATTGGATGGATGGTGGTGAATTTACTTATTGGATGATAGGGTAGTTACTGATTGGATGTCATGTATTTATTGATGGTGTGGTGGATTATTTACTGATTGGATGGTGGGTATGTATTGACTGAATGGTGTGGTATTTGCTAATTGGATGTGGTGTGGTGGATTATTTACTGATTGGATGGTGGACTATTTTCTGATTGGATGGTGGTCTATTTTCTGATTGGTTGGTGGGCTATTTTCTGATTGGTTGGTGGGCTATTTTCTGATTGGTTGGTATGGTATTTCTGATTGGATGGTGGTCTATTTTTTGATTGGTTGGTGGGATATGTTCTGTTGGTTGGTGGGCTATTTTCTGATTGGTTGGTGGGCTATTTTCTGATTGGTTGGTATGGTATTTCTGATGGGATGGTGGTCTATTTTCTGATTGGTTGGTGGGATATTTTCTGATTGGATGGTGAGATATTTTCTGATTGCTTGGTGGGCTATTTTCTGATTGGATGGTGGGCTATTTTCTGATTGGTTAGTGGGCTATTTTCTGATTGGTTGGTGGGATATTTTCTGATTGGTTGGTATGGTATTTCAGATGGAAAGGTGGTCTAATTTCTGATTGCTTGGTGGGCTATTTTCTGATTGCTTGGTGGGCTATTTTCTGATTGGTTGGTGGGATATTTTCTGATTGGTTGGTGGGCTAATTTCTGATTGGATGTTGGGATATTTTCCGATTGGATGGACGGATATTTTGGGATTGGTTGGTGGGAAATTTTCCTATTCAATGGTGGGATATTTTCTGATTGGATGGTGGGATATTTTCTGATTGGATGGTGGGATATTTTCTGATTGGATGGTGGGATATTTTCCGATTGGATGGTGGGATATTTTCCGATTGGATGGTGGGCTATTTTCTGATTGGATGGTGGGCTATTTTCTGATTGGATGGTGGGCTATTTTCTGATTGGTTGGTGGGCTATTTTCCGATAGGTTGGTGGGATATTTTCTGATTGGTTGGTGGGCTATTTTCTGATTTGTGGTATGGTATTTCTGATGGGATGGTGGTCTATTTTCTAATTGGGTGTTGCGATATTTGCTGATTGGTTGGTGGTCTATTTTCTGAAGGTTGGTATGGTATTTCTGATGGGATGGTGGTCTATTTTCTGATTGTTTAGTGGGATATTTTCTGATTGGATGGTGGGATATTTTCTGATTCCTTGGTGGGCTACTTTCCGATTTGGTGGTGGGATTTATTCTGACTGGTTAGTGGAAAGTTTTCTGATTGGATGGTGGTCTATTTTCGGATTGGATGGAGGGCTATTTTCTGATTGGTTGGTGGGATATTTTCTGATTGGATGGTGGGCTAATTTCTGATTGGTTGGTGGACTATTTTCTGATTGAATGGTGGTCTATTTTCTGATTGCTTGGTGGGCTATTTTCCGATTGGTTGGTGGGATATTTTCTGATTGGATTGTGGGATATTTTCCGATTGGATGGTGGGGTATTTTCTGTTTGTTTGGTGGGCTATTTTCTGATTGGTTGGTGGGATATTTTCTGATTGGATGGTGGGATATTTTCCGATTCAATGGTGGGATATTTTCCGATTCAATGGTGGGATATTTTCCGATTGGTTGGTGGACTATTTTCTGACTGGATGGTCGTCGATTTTCTGATTGGACAGTGGTCTTTTTTCTGATTGGATGGTGGGCTATTTTCTGATTGGTTGGTGGGCTATTTTCTGATTGGTTGGTGGGCTATTTTCTGATTGGTTGGTACGGTATTTCTGATGGGATGGTGGTCTATTTTCTGATTGGTTGGTGGACTATTTCCTGACAGGTTGGTGCGATATTTTCTGATTGGATGGTGGGCTATTTTCTGATTTGTTGGTATGGTATTTCTGATGGGATGGTGGTCTATTTTCTGATTGGCCGATGGGATATTTTCTGATTGGTTGGTGGGCTATTTGCTGATTGGTTGGTGGGCTATTTGCTGATTGGTTGGTGGGCTATTTTCTGAAGGTTGGTATGGTATTTCTGACGGGATGGTTGTCTATTATCTGATTGTTTAGTGGGATATTTTCTGATTGGATGGTGGGATATTTTCTGATTCCTAGGTGGGCTATTTTCTGTTGGGTTGGTGGGCTATTTTCCGATTTGATGGTGGGATTTATTCTGACAGGTTGGTGGAAAGTTTTCTGATTGGATGGTGGGCTATTTTACGATTGGTTGGTGGGATATTTTCTGATTGGATGGTGGGCTATTTTCTGATTGGTTGGTGGACTATTTTCTGATTGGATGGTGGTCTATTTCCTGATTGCTTGGTGGGCTATTTTCTGATTGGTTGGTGGGACATTTTCTGATTGGATGGTGGGATATTTTCCAATTGGATGGTGGGATATTTTCTGGTTGGTTGGTCGGCTATTTTCCGATTGGCTGGTCGGATATTTTCTGATTTGTTGGTGGGCTATGTTCCGATTGGTTGGTGGACTATTTTCTGATTGGATGGTGGTCGATTTTCTGATTGCACAGTGGTCTTTTTTCTGATTGGATGGTGGGCTATTTTCTGATTGGTTCGTGGGCTATTTTCTGATTGGTTGGTGGACTATTTTCTGACAGGTTGGTGCGATATTTTCTGATTGGATGGTGGGCTATTTTCTGATTTGTTGGTATGGTATTTCTGAAAGGATGGTGGTCTATTTTCTGATTGGCTGATGGGATATTTTCTGATTGGTTGGTGGGCTATTTGCTGATTGGTTGGTGGGCTCTTTGCTTATTGGTTGGTGGGCTATTTTCTGAAGGTTGTTATGGTATTTCTGATGGGATGGTT
The DNA here is from genome assembly GCF_017639515.1 of Carcharodon carcharias. NCBI lineage: Eukaryota > Metazoa > Chordata > Chondrichthyes > Lamniformes > Lamnidae > Carcharodon > Carcharodon carcharias. The sequence goes on from NC_054467.1 coordinate 269,041,530, forward strand.
GTCTATTATCTGATTGTTTAGTGGGCTATTTTCTGTTGGGTTGGTGGGCTATTTTCCGATTTGGTGGTGGGATTTATTCTGACTGGTTGGTGGAAGGTTTTCTGATTGGATAGTGGTCTATTTTCGGATTGGTTGGTGGACTATTTTCTGCTTGAATGTTGGTCTATTTTCTGATTGCTTGGTGGGCTATTTTCCGATTGTTTGGTGGGATATTTTCTGATTGGATTGTGGGATATTTTCCGATTGGATGGTGGGGTATTTTCTGTTTGTTTGGTGGGCTATTTTCTGATTGCTTGGTGGACTATTTTCTGACAGGTTGGTGGGATATTTTCTGATTGGTTGGTGGGCTATTGTCTGATTGGTTGTTGGGCTATTTGCTGATTGGTTGGTGGGCTATTTTCTGAAGGTTGGTATGGTATTTCTGATGGGATGGTGGTCTATTTTCTGATTGTTTAGTGGGATATTTTCTGATTGGATGGTGGGATATTTTCTGCTTCCTTGGTGGGCTATTTTCTGATTGGATGGTGGGCTATTTTCCGATTGGATGGTGGGGTATTTTCTGAGTGGTTGGTGGGATATTTTCCGATGGGATGGTGTGATATTTTCCGATTGGATGGTGGGGTATATTCTGATTGGATTGTGGGATATTTTCTGATTGGTTGGTGGGCTATTTTCTGATTGGTTAGTCGGCTATTCTCTGATTGGTTGGTGGGCCATTTTCTCATTGGTTGGGGGTTATTTTCTGATTGGATGGTGGGATATTTTCTGATTGGTTGGTGGTCAATTTCTGATTGGATGGTGGGCAATTTTCTGATTGGATGGTGGTCTATTTTCTGATTGGTTGGTGGAATATTTTCTGATTGGATGGTGGTCTATTTTCTGATTGCTTGGTGGGCTATTTTCTGATTGGTTGGTGGGATATTTTCTGATTGGTAGGTGGGCTATTTTATGATTGGTTGGTGGAATATTTTCTGATCGGTTGGTGGGCTATTTTCTGACAGGTTGGTGCGATATTTTCTGATTGGATGGTGGGCTATTTTCTGATTTGTTGGTATGGTATTTCTGATGGTTTGGTGGTCTATTTTCTGATTGTTTAGTGGGATATTTTCTGATTGGATGGTGGGATATTTTCTGATTCCTTGGTGGGCTATTTTCTGATTGATTTGTGGGCTATTTTCCGATTCGGTGGCGGGATTTATGGGGTTGGTGGAAGGTTTTTTGATTGGATGGTGATCTATTTTCTGAATGGATGGTGGGCTATTTTCTGATTGTTTGGTGGGCTTATTTTCTGATTGGATGGTGGGCTATTTTCTGATTGGATGGTGGGCTATTTTCTGATTGCTTGGTGGGATATTTTCTGATTGGTTGGTGGGATATTTTCTGTTTGGTTGGTGGGATATTTTCTGTTTGGTTGGTGGGCTATTTTCTGTTTGTTTGGTGGGCTATTTTCTGAATGGTTGGTGGTCTATTTTCTGATTTGTTGGTATGGTATTTCTGATGGGATGGTGGTCTATTTTCTGATTGGTTGGTGGGATATTTTCTGATTGGTTGGTGGACTATTGTCTGATTGGTTGTTGGGCTATTTGCTGATTGGTTGGTGGGCTATTTTCTGAAGGTTGGTATGGTATTTCTGATGGGATGGTGGTCTATTTTCTGATTGTTTAGTGGGATATTTTCTGATTGGATGGTGGGATATTTTCTGCTTCCTTGGTGGTCTATTTTCTGATTGGATGGTGGGCTATTGTCCGATTGGATGGTGGGGTATTTTCTGAGTGGTTGGTGGGATATTTTCTGATTGGTTGGTGGGCTATTTTATGATTGGTTGGTGGAATATTTTCTGATCGGTTGGTGGGCTATTTTCTGATTGGTTGGTGGGCTATGTTCTGATTGGTTGGTTGGATATTTTTGATTGGTTGGTATGGTATTTCTGATGGTAGGGTGGTCTAATTTCTGATTGTTTGGTGGGCTTTTTTCTGATTGGTTGGTGGGATATTTTCTGATTGGTTGGTGGGATATTTTCTAATTGGATTTTGGGATATTTTCCAATTGGATGGTGGGATATTTTCGGATTGGTTGGTGGGAGATTTTCCTATTCGATGGTGGGATATTTTCCGAATGGATGGTGGGCTATTTTCTGAGTGGATGGTGGGATATTTTCTGATTGGTTGGTGGGCTATTTTCCTATTGGTTGGTGGGCTATTTTCCGATTGTTTGGTGGGCTATTTTCTGAATGGTTGGTGGGCTATTTTCTGATTGGTTGGTATGGTATTTCTGATGGGATGGTGGTCTATTTTCTGATTGGTTGGTGGACTATTTTCTGACAGGTTGGTGCGTTATTTTCTGATTGGATGGTGGGCTATTTTCTGATTTGTTGGTATGGTATTTCTGATGGGTTGGAGGTCTATTTTCTGATTGGTTGCTGGGATATTTTCTGATTGGTTGGTGGGCTATTGTTGATTGGTTGGTGGGCTATTTGCTGATTTTTTGGTGGGCTATTTTCTGAAGGTGGGTATGGTATTTCTCATGGGATGTTGGTCTATTTTCTGATTGTTTAGTGGCATATTTTCTGATTGGATGGTGGGATATTTTCTGATTCCTTGGTGGGCTATTTTCTGATTGGTTGGTGGGCTATTTTCCGCTTCGGTGGTGGGATTTATACTAACTGGTTGGTGGAAAATTTTCTGATTGGATGGTCGTCTATTTTCTGATTGAATGGTGGGCTATTTTCTGATTGGTTGGTGGGATATTTTCTGATTGGATGGTGGGCTATTTTCTGATTGGTTGGTGGACTATTTTCTGATTGGATGGTGGTCTATTTCCTGATTGCTTGGTGGGCTATTTTCTGATTGGTTGGTGGGCTACTTTCTGGTTGGATGATGGTGTATTTTCCGATTGGATGGTGGGGTATGTTCTGATTGGTTGGTGGGATATTTTCTGATTGGTTGGTGGGATATTTTCTGATTGGATGGTGGGATTGTTTCTGATTGGATGGTGTGATATTTTCTGATTGGATGGTGGACTATTTTTGGATTGGATGGTGGGGTGTTTTCTGATTGGATGGTAGGGTATTTTCTGATTGGATGGTAGGATATTTTCTGATTGGTTGGTGAGATATATTCCGATTCGATGGTGGGATATTTTCTGATTGGTTGGTGGACTATTTTCTGATTGGATGGTGGTATATTTTCCGATTGAATGGTGGGATATTTTCTGATTGGTTGGTGGGATATTTTCCGATGGGATGGTATGATATTTTCCGATTGGATGGTGGGGTATATTCTGATTGGATTGTGGGATATTTTCTGATTGGTTGGTGGGCTATTTTCTGATTGGTTAGTCGGCTATTCTCTGATTGGTTGGTGGGCCATTTTCTCATTGGTTGGGGGTTATTTTCTGATTGGATGGTGGGATATTTTCTGATTGGTTGGTGGTCAATTTCTGATTGGATGGTGGGCTATTTTCTGTTTGGATGGTGGTCTATTTTCTGATTGGTTGGTGAAATATTTTCTGATTGGATGGTGGTCTATTTTCTGATTGCTTGGTGGGCTATTTTCTGATTGGTTGGTGGGATATTTTCTGATTGGTAGGTGGGCTATTTTATGATTGGTTGGTGGAATATTTTCTGATCGGTTGGTGGGCTATTTTCTGACAGGTTGGTGCGATATTTTCTGATTGGATGGTGGGCTATTTTCTGATTGGTTGGTGGGATATTTTCTGATTGGTTGGTGGACTATTTTCTGATTGGTTGTTGGGCTATTTGCTGATTGGTTGGTGGGCTATTTTCTGAAGGTTTGTATGGTATTTCTGATGGGATGGTGGTCTATTTTCTGATTGGTTGGTGGGATATTTTCTGATTGGTTGGTGGGCTATTGTCTGATTGGTTGTTGGGCTATTTGCTGATTGGTTGGTGGGCTATTTTCTGAAGGTTTGTATGGTATTTCTGATGGGATGGTGGTCTATTTTCTGATTGGTTGGTGGGATATTTTCTGATTGGTTGGTGGGATATTTTCTGATTGGTTGGTGGGCTATTGTCTGATTGGTTGTTGGGCTATTTGCTGATTGGTTGGTGGGCTATTTTCTGAAGGTTGGTATGGTATTTCTGATGGGATGGTGGTCTATTTTCTGATTGGTTGGTGGGATATTTTCTGATTGGTTGGTGGGCTATTGTCTGATTGGTTGTTGGTCTATTTGCTGATTGGTTGGTGGGCTATTTTCTGAAGGTTGGTATGGTATTTCTGATGGGATGGTGGTCTATTTTCTGATTGTTTAGTGGGATATTTTCTGATTGGATGGTGGGATATTTTCTGCTTCCTTGGTGGTCTATTTTCTGATTGGATGGTGGGCTATTGTCCGATTGGATGGTGGGGTATTTTCTGAGTGGTTGGTGGGATATTTTCTGATTGGTTGGTGGGCTATTTTATGATTGGTTGGTGGAATATTTTCTGATCGGTTGGTGGGCTATTTTCTGATTGGTTGGTGGGCTATGTTCTGATTGGTTGGTTGGATATTTTTGATTGGTTGGTATGGTATTTCTGATGGTAGGGTGGTCTAATTTCTGATTGTTTGGTGGACTATTTTCTGATTGGGTGGTGGGCTATTGTCCGATTGGATGGTGGGGTATTTTCTGAGTGGTTGGTGGGATATTTTCTGATTGGTTGGTGGGCTATTTTATGATTGGTTGGTGGAATATTTTCTGATCGGTTGGTGGGCTATTTTCTGATTGGTTGGTGGGCTATGTTCTGATTGGTTGGTTGGATATTTTTGATTGGTTGGTATGGTATTTCTGATGGTAGGGTGGTCTAATTTCTGATTGTTTGGTGGGCTATTTGCTGATTGGTTGGTGGGCTATTTTCTGAAGGTTGGTATGGTATTTCTGATGGGATGGTGGTCTATTTTCTGATTGTTTAGTGGGATATTTTCTGATTGGATGGTGGGATATTTTCTGCTTCCTTGGTGGTCTATTTTCTGATTGGATGGTGGGCTATTTTCCGATTGGATGGTGGGGTATTTTCTGATTGGATTGTGGGATATTTTCTGATTGGTTGGTGGGCTATTTTCTGATTGGTTAGTCGGTTATTCTCTGATTGGTTGGTGGGCCATTTTCTCATTGGTTGGGGGTTATTTTCTGATTGGATGGTGGGATATTTTCTGATTGGTTGGTGGTCAATTTCTGATTGGATTGTGGGCTATTTTCTGATTGGATGGTGGTCTATTTTCTGATTGGTTGGTGGAATATTTTCTGATTGGATGGTGGTCTATTTTCTGATTGCTTGGTGGGCTATTTTCTGATTGGTTGGTGGGATATTTTCTGATTGGTAGGTGGGCTATTTTATGATTGGTTGGTGGAATATTTTCTGATCGGTTGGTGGGCTATTTTCTGATTGTTTGGTGGGCTATTTTCTGATTGGTTGGTGGGATATTTTCTGATTGTTGGTGGGATATTTTCTAATTGGATTTTGGGATATTTTCCAATTGGATGGTGGGATATTTTCGGATTGGTTGGTGGGAGATTTTCCTATTCGATGGTGGGATATTTTCCGAATGGATGGTGGGCTATTTTCTGAGTGGATGGTGGGATATTTTCTGATTGGTTGGTGGGCTATTTTCCTATTGGTTGGTGGGCTATTTTCCGATTGTTTGGTGGGCTATTTTCTGAATGGTTGGTGGGCTATTTTCTGATTGGTTGGTATGGTATTTCTGATGGGATGGTGGTCTATTTTCTGATTGGTTGGTGGCCAATTTTCTGATTGGTTTGTGGGATATTTTCTGATAGTTTGTGGGCTATTTTCCGATGCGATGGTGGGATATTTTCCGATTGGTTGGTGGACTATTTTCTGACTGGATGGTGCTCGATTTTCTGATTGGACAGTGGTCTTTTTACTGATTGGTTGTTGGGCTATTTTCTGATTTGTTCTTGGGCTATTATCTGATTGGTTGGTGGGCTATTTTCTGATTTGTTGGTTAGGTATTTCTGATGGGATGGTGGTCTATTTTCTGATTGGTTGGTGGGTTATTTTCTGATTGGTTGGTGGGTTATTTTCTGATTGTTTGCTGGGTTATTTTCCGAATGGTTGGTGGTCTATTTTCTGATTGGTTGGTATGGTATTTCTGACGGGATGGTGGTCTATTTTCTGATTGGTTGGTGGGATATATTCCGATTCGATGGTGGGATATTTTCTGATTGGTTGGTGGACTATTTTCTGATTGGATGGTGGGCGAATCCCTGATTGGACAGTGGACTTTTTTCTGATTGGATGGTGGGCTATTTTCTGATTGGTTGTTGGGCTATTTTCTGATTGGTTGGTTGGCTAATTTCTCATTGGTTGGTATGGTATTTCTGATGGGATGGTGGTCTATTTTCTGATTGTTTGGTGGGATATTTTCTGATTGGTTGGTGGGCTATTTTCTGATTGTTTGGTGGCCTATTTTCTGAATGGTTGGTGGGCTATTTTCTGATTGGTTGGTATGGTATTTCTGATGGGATGGTGGTCTATTTTCTGATTGGTTGGTGGACTATTTTCTGACAGGTTGGTGCGTTATTTTCTGATTGGATGGTGGGCTATTTTCTGATTTGTTGGTATGGTATTTCTGATGGGTTGGAGGTCTATTTTCTGATTGGTTGCTGGGATATTTTCTGATTGGTTGGTGGGCTATTGTTGATTGGTTGGTGGGCTATTTGCTGATTTTTTGGTGGGCTATTTTCTGAAGGTGGGTATGGTATTTCTCATGGGATGTTGGTCTATTTTCTGATTGTTTAGTGGCATATTTTCTGATTGGATGGTGGGATATTTTCTGATTCCTTGGTGGGCTATTTTCTGATTGGTTGGTGGGCTATTTTCCGCTTGGGTGGTGGGATTTATACTAACTGGTTGGTGGAAAATTTTCTGATTGGATGGTCGTCTATTTTCTGATTGAATGGTGGGCTATTTTCTAATTGGTTGGTGGGATATTTTCTGATTGGATGGTGGGCTATTTTCTGATTGGTTGGTGGACTATTTTCTGATTGGATGGTGGCCTATTTCCTGATTGCTTGGTGGGCTATTTTCTGATTGGTTGGTGGGCTACTTTCTGATTGGATGATGGTGTATTTTCCGATTGGATGGTGGGGTATGTTCTGATTGGTTGGTGGGATATTTTCTGATTGGTTGGTGGGATATTTTCTGATTGGATGGTGGGATTGTTTCTGATTGGATGGTGTGATATTTTCTGATTGGATGGTGGACTATTTTTGGATTGGATGGTGGGGTGTTTTCTGATTGGATGGTAGGGTATTTTCTGATTGGATGGTAGGATATTTTCTGATTGGTTGGTGAGATATATTCCGATTCGATGGTGGGATATTTTCTGATTGGTTGGTGGACTATTTTCTGATTGGATGGTGGTATATTTTCCGATTGAATGGTGGGATATTTTCTGATTGGTTGGTGGGATATTTTCCGATGGGATGGTATGATATTTTCCGATTGGATGGTATGATATTTTCCGATTGGATGGTGGGGTATATTCTGATTGGATTGTGGGATATTTTCTGATTGGTTGGTGGGCTATTTTCTGATTGGTTAGTCGGCTATTCTCTGATTGGTTGGTGGGCCATTTTCTCATTGGTTGGGGGTTATTTTCTGATTGGATGGTGGGATATTTTCTGATTGGTTGGTGGTCAATTTCTGATTGGATGGTGGGCTATTTTCTGATTGGATGGTGGTCTATTTTCTGATTGCTTGGTGGGCTATTTTCTGATTGGTTGGTGGGATATTTTCTGATTGGTAGGTGGGCTATTTTATGATTGGTTGGTGGAATATTTTCTGATCGGTTGGTGGGCTATTTTCTGACAGGTTGGTGCGATATTTTCTGATTGGATGGTGGGCTATTTTCTGATTCCTTGGTGGGCTATTTTCTGATTGGTTTGTGGGCTATTTTCAGATTCGGTGGCGGGATTTATGGGGTTGGTGGAAAGTTTTCTGATTGGATGGTGATCTATTTTCTGAATGGATGGTGGGCTATTTTCTGATTTGTTGGTATGGTATTTCTGATGGGATGGTGGTCTATTTTCTGATTGGTTGGTGGGATATTTTCTGATTGGTTGGTGGACTATTGTCTGATTGGTTGTTGGGCTATTTGCTGATTGGTTGGTGGGCTATTTTCTGAAGGTTTGTATGGTATTTCTGATGGGATGGTGGTCTATTTTCTGATTGGTTGGTGGGATATTTTCTGATTGGTTGGTGGGCTATTGTCTGATTGGTTGTTGGGCTATTTGCTGATTGGTTGGTGGGCTATTTTCTGAAGGTTGGTATGGTATTTCTGATGGGATGGTGGTCTATTTTCTGATTGTTTAGTGGGATATTTTCTGATTGGATGGTGGGATATTTTCTGCTTCCTTGGTGGTCTATTTTCTGATTGGATGGTGGGCTATTGTCCGTTTGGATGGTGGGGTATTTTCTGAGTGGTTGGTGGGATATTTTCTGATTGGTTGGTGGGCTATTTTATGATTGGTTGGTGGAATATTTTCTGATCGGTTGGTGGGCTATTTTCTGATTGGTTGGTGGGCTATGTTCTGATTGGTTGGTTGGATATTTTTGATTGGTTGGTATGGTATTTCTGATGGTAGGGTGGTCTAATTTCTGATTGTTTGGTGGGCTATTTTCTGATTGGTTGGTGGGATATTTTCTGATTGGTTGGTGGGATATTTTCTAATTGGATTTTGGGATATTTTCCAATTGGATGGTGGGATATTTTGGATTGGTTGGTGGGAGATTTTCCTATTCGATGGTGGGATATTTTCCGAATGGATGGTGGGCTATTTTCTGAGTGGAGGGTGGGATATTTTCTGATTGGTTGGTGGGCTATTTTCCTATTGGTTGGTGGGCTATTTTCCGATTGTTTGGTGGGCTATTTTCTGAATGGTTGGTGGGCTATTTTCTGATTGGTTGGTATGGTATTTCTGATGGGATGGTGGTCTATTTTCTGATTGGTTGGTGGCCAATTTTCTGATTGGTTTGTGGGATATTTTCTGATAGTTTGTGGGCTATTTTCCGATGCGATGGTGGGATATTTTCCGATTGGTTGGTGGACTATTTTCTGACTGGATGGTGCTCGATTTTCTGATTGGACAGTGGTCTTTTTACTGATTGGTTGTTGGGCTATTTTCTGATTTGTTCTTGGGCTATTATCTGATTGGTTGGTGGGCTATTTTCTGATTTGTTGGTTAGGTATTTCTGATGGGTTGGTGGTCTATTTTCTGATTGGTTGGTGGGATATTTTCTGATTGGTTGGTGGGCTATTGTTGATTGGTTGGTGGGCTATTTGCTGATTTTTTGGTGGGCTATTTTCTGAAGGTTGGTATGGTATTTCTGATGGGATGTTGGTCTATTTTCTGATTGTTTAGTGGCATATTTTCTGATTGGATGGTGGGATATTTTCTGATTCCTTGGTGGGCTATTTTCTGATTGGTTGGTGGGCTATTTTCCGCTTCGGTGGTGGGATTTATACTGACTGGTTGGTGGAAAATTTTCTGATTGGATGGTCGTCTATTTTCTGATTGAATGGTGGGCTATTTTCTGATTGGTTGGTGGGATATTTTCTGATTGGATGGTGGGCTATTTTCTGATTGGTTGGTGGACTATTTTCTGATTGGATGGTGGTCTATTTCCTGATTGCTTGGTGGGCTATTTTCTGATTGGTTGGTGGGCTACTTTCTGATTGGATGGTGGTATATTTTCCGATTGGATGGTGGGGTATTTTCTGATTGGTTGGTGGGATATTTTCTGATTGGTTGGTGGGATATTTTCTGATTGGATGGTGGGACTGTTTCTGATTGGATGGTGTGATATTTTCTGATTGAATGGTGGACTATTTTCTGATTGGATGGTGGGATGTTTTCTGATTGGATGGTAGGATATTGTCTGATTGGTTGGTGAGATATATTCCGATTCGATGGTGGGATATTTTCTGATTGGTTGGTGGACTATTTTCTGATTGGATGGTGGTATATTTTCCGATTGGTTGGTGGGATATTTTCTGATTGGTTGTTGGGCTATTTGCTGATTGGTTGGTGGGCTATTTTCTGAAGGTTGGTATGGTATTTCTGATGGGATGGTGGTCTATTTTCTGATTGTTTAGTGGGATATTTTCTGATTGGATGGTGGGATATTTTCTGCTTCCTTGGTGGGCTATTTTCCGATTGGATGGTGGGCTATTTTCCGATTGGATGGTGGGGTATTTTCTGAGTGGTTGGTGGGATACTTTCCGATGGGATTGTGTGATATTTTCCGATTGGATGGTGAGGTATATTCTGATTGGATTGTGGGATATTTTCTGATTGGTTGGTGGGCTATTGTCTGATTGGTTGTTGGGCTATTTGCTGATTGGTTGGTGGGCTATTTTCTGAAGGTTGGTATGGTATTTCTGATGGGATGGTGGTCTATTTTCTGATTGTTTAGTGGGATATTTTCTGATTGGATGGTGGGATATTTTCTGCTTCCTTGGTGGTCTATTTTCTGATTGGATGGTGGGCTATTGTCCGTTTGGATGGTGGGGTATTTTCTGAGTGGTTGGTGGGATATTTTCTGATTGGTTGGTGGGCTATTTTATGATTGGTTGGTGGAATATTTTCTGATCGGTTGGTGGGCTATTTTCTGATTGGTTGGTGGGCTATGTTCTGATTGGTTGGTTGGATATTTTTGATTGGTTGGTATGGTATTTCTGATGGTAGGGTGGTCTAATTTCTGATTGTTTGGTGGGCTATTTTCTGATTGGTTGGTGGGATATTTTCTGATTGGTTGGTGGGATATTTTCTAATTGGATTTTGGGATATTTTCCAATTGGATGGTGGGATATTTTGGATTGGTTGGTGGGAGATTTTCCTATTCGATGGTGGGATATTTTCCGAATGGATGGTGGGCTATTTTCTGAGTGGAGGGTGGGATATTTTCTGATTGGTTGGTGGGCTATTTTCCTATTGGTTGGTGGGCTATTTTCCGATTGTTTGGTGGGCTATTTTCTGAATGGTTGGTGGGCTATTTTCTGATTGGTTGGTATGGTATTTCTGATGGGATGGTGGTCTATTTTCTGATTGGTTGGTGGCCAATTTTCTGATTGGTTTGTGGGATATTTTCTGATAGTTTGTGGGCTATTTTCCGATGCGATGGTGGGATATTTTCCGATTGGTTGGTGGACTATTTTCTGACTGGATGGTGCTCGATTTTCTGATTGGACAGTGGTCTTTTTACTGATTGGTTGTTGGGCTATTTTCTGATTTGTTCTTGGGCTATTATCTGATTGGTTGGTGGGCTATTTTCTGATTTGTTGGTTAGGTATTTCTGATGGGTTGGTGGTCTATTTTCTGATTGGTTGGTGGGATATTTTCTGATTGGTTGGTGGGCTATTGTTTGTTGGTTGGTGGGGTATTTGCTGATTTTTTGGTGGGCTATTTTCTGAAGGTTGGTATGGTATTTCTGATGGGATGTTGGTCTATTTTCTGATTGTTTAGTGGCATATTTTCTGATTGGATGGTGGGATATTTTCTGATTCCTTGGTGGGCTATTTTCTGATTGGTTGGTGGGCTATTTTCCGCTTCGGTGGTGGGATTTATACTGACTGGTTGGTGGAAAATTTTCTGATTGGATGGTCGTCTATTTTCTGATTGAATGGTGGGCTATTTTCTGATTGGTTGGTGGGATATTTTCTGATTGGATGGTGGGCTATTTTCTGATTGGTTGGTGGACTATTTTCTGATTGGATGGTGGTCTATTTCCTGATTGCTTGGTGGGCTATTTTCTGATTGGTTGGTGGGCTACTTTCTGATTGGATGGTGGTATATTTTCCGATTGGATGGTGGGGTATTTTCTGATTGGTTGGTGGGATATTTTCTGATTGGTTGGTGGGATATTTTCTGATTGGATGGTGGGATTGTTTCTGATTGGATGGTGTGATATTTTCTGATTGAATGGTGGACTATTTTCTGATTGGATGGTGGGATGTTTTCTGATTGGATGGTAGGATATTGTCTGATTGGTTGGTGAGATATATTCCGATTCGATGGTGGGATATTTTCTGATTGGTTGGTGGACTATTTTCTGATTGGATGGTGGTATATTTTCCGATTGGTTGGTGGGATATTTTCTGATTGGTTGTTGGGCTATTTGCTGATTGGTTGGTGGGCTATTTTCTGAAGGTTGGTATGGTATTTCTGATGGGATGGTGGTCTATTTTCTGATTGTTTAGTGGGATATTTTCTGATTGGATGGTGGGATATTTTCTGCTTCCTTGGTGGGCTATTTTCTGATTGGATGGTGGGCTATTTTCCGATTGGATGGTGGGGTATTTTCTGAGTGGTTGGTGGGATACTTTCCGATGGGATTGTGTGATATTTTCCGATTGGATGGTGAGGTATATTCTGATTGGATTGTGGGATATTTTCTGATTGGTTGGTGGGCTATTGTCTGATTGGTTGTTGGGCTATTTGCTGATTGGTTGGTGGGCTATTTTCTGAAGGTTGGTATGGTATTTCTGATGGGATGGTGGTCTATTTTCTGATTGTTTAGTGGGATATTTTCTGATTGGATGGTGGGATATTTTCTGCTTCCTTGGTGGGCTATTTTCTGATTGGATGGTGGGCTATTTTCCGATTGGATGGTGGGGTATTTTCTTAGTGGTTGGTGGGATACTTTCCGATGGGATTGTGTGATATTTTCCGATTGGATGGTGAGGTATATTCTGATTGGATTGTGGGATATTTTCTGATTGGTTGGTGGGCTATTTTCTGATTGGTTAGTCGGCTATTCTCTGATTGGTTGGTGGGCCATTTTCTCATTGGTTGGGGGTTATTTTCTGATTGGATGGTGGGATATTTTCTGATTGGTTGGTGGTCAATTTCTGATTGGATTGTGGGCTATTTTCTGATTGGATGGTGGTCTATTTTCTGATTGGTTGGTGGAATATTTTCTGATTGGATGGTGGTCTATTTTCTGATTGGTTGGTGGGCTATTTTCTGATTGGTTGGTGGGATATTTTCTGATTGGTAGGTGGGCTATTTTATGATTGGTTGGTGGAATATTTTCTGATCGGTTGGTGGGCTATTTTCTGACAGGTTGGTATGGTATTTCTGATGGTTTGGTGGTCTATTTTCTGATTGTTTAGTGGGATATTTTCTGATTGGATGGTGGGATATTTTCTGATTCCTTGGTGGGCTATTTTCTGATTGGTTTGTGGGCTATTTTCCGATTCGGTGGCGGGATTTATGGGGTTGGTGGAAAGTTTTCTGATTGGATGGTGATCTATTTTCTGAATGGATGGTGGGCTATTTTCTGATTGTTTGGTGGGCTTATTTTCTGATTGGATGGTGGGCTATTTTCTGATTGGTTGGTGGACTATTTTCTGATTGGATGGTGGTCTATTTTCTGATTGCTTGGTGGGCTATTTTCTGATTGGTTGGTGGGATATTTTCTGATTGGTTGGTGGGCTATTGTTGATTGGTTGGTGGGCTATTTGCTGATTTTTTGGTTGGCTATTTTCTGAAGGTTGGTATGGAATTTCTGATGGGATGGTGGTCTATTTTCTGATTGTTTAGTGGTATATTTTCTGATTGGATGGTGGGATATTTTCTGATTCCTTTGTGGGCTATTTTTTGATTATTGGTGGTCTATTTCCTGATTGCTTGGTGGGCTATTTTCTGATTGGTTGGTGGGATACTTTCTGATTGGATGGTGGTATATTTTCCGATTGAATGGTGGGATATTTTCTGATTGGTTGGTGGGATATTTTCCGATGGGGTGGTGGGATATTTTCCGATTGGATGGTGGGGAATTTTCTGATTGGATTGTGGGATATTTTCTGATTGGTTGGTGGGCTATTTTCTGATTGGTTGGTCGCCTATTCTCTGATGGTTGGTGGGCCATTTTCTGATTGATTGGTGGGCTATTTTCTGATTGGATGGTGGGATATTTTCTGATTGCTTAGTGGGCTATTTTCTGATTGGATGGTGGGGTATTTTCTGATAGGATGGTGGGATATTTTCTGATTGGATCGTGGGATATTTTCTGATTGGATGGTGGATTATTTTCTGATTGGATTGTGGGGTGTGTTCTGATTGGATAGTAGGATATTTTCTGATTGGATGGTAGGATATTTTCTGATTGGTTGGTGGGATATTTTCCGATTCGATGGTGGGATATTTTCTGATTGGTTGGTGGACTATTTTCTGATTGGATGGTGGACTATTTTCTGATTGGATGGTGGTCTATTTTCTGATTGGACGGTGAGCTATTTTCTGATTGGTTGGTGGGCTATTTTCTGATTGGTTGTTGGGCTATTTTCTGATTGGTTGGTGGGCTAATTTCTGATTGGTTGGTATGGTAGTTCTGATGGGTGGTGGTCTATTTTCTGATTGGTTGGTGGGATATTTTCTGATTGGTTGGTGGGCTATTTTCTGATTGTTTGGTGGCCTATTTTCTGAATGGTTGGTGGGCTATTTTCTGATTGTTTGGTATGGTATTTCTGATGGGATGGTGGTCTATTTTCTGATTGGTTGGTGGACTATTTTCTGACAGGTTGGTGCAATATTTTCTGATTGGATGGTGGGCTCTTTTCTGATTTGTTGGTATGGTATTTCTGATGGGATGGTGGTCTATTTTCTGCTTGGTTGGTGGGATATTTTATTATTGGTTGGTGGGCTATTGTTGATTGGTTGGTGGGCTATTTTCCGATTCGATGTTGGGATATTTTCCGATTGGTTGGTGGACTATTTTCTGATTGGATGGTGCGCGATTTTCTGATTGGACAGTGGTCTTTTTACTGATTGGTTGTTGGGCTATTTTCTGATTTGTTCTTGGGCTATTATCTGATTGGTTGTTGGACTATTTTCTGATTTGTTGGTTAGGTATTTCTGATGGGATGGTGGTCTATTTTCTGCTTGGTTGGTGGGTTATTTTCTGATTGGTTGGTGGGCTATTTTCTGATTGATTGCTGGGCTATTTTCTGAATGGTTGGTGGTCTATTTTCTTTGTGGTTGGTATGGTATTTCTGATGGGAAGGTGGTCTATTTTCTGATTGGTTGGTGGGATATTTTCTGATTGGTTGGTGGGCTATTGTCTGATTGGTTGTTGGGCTATTTGCTGATTAGTTGGTGGACTATTTTCTGATTGGTTTGTGGGATATTTTCCGATTCGATTGTGGGATATTTTCCGATTGGTTGGTGGACTATTTTCTGATTGGATGGTGCTCCATTTTCTGATTGGACAGTGGTCTTTTTACTGATTGGATGGTGGGCTATTTTCTGATTTGTTCTTGGGCTATTTTCTGATTGGTTGGTGGGATATTTTCTGATTGGTTGGTGGGATATTTTCTGATTGGTTGGTGGACTATTTTATGATTGGTTGTTGGAATATTTTCTGATTGGTTGGTGGGCTATTTTCTGATTAGTTGGTGGGCTATGTTCTGATTGGTTGGTTGGATATTTTTGATTGGTTGGTATGGTATTTCTGATGGGAGGGTGGTCTAATTTCTGATTGTTTGGTGGGCTATTTTCTGATTGGTTGGTGGGATATTTTCTGATTGGTTGGTTAGGTGTTTCTGATGGGATGGTGGTCTATTTTCTGATTGGCTGGTGGCCTATTTTCTGATTGATTTGTGCGATATTTTCTGATTGGTTTGTGGGCTATTTTCCGATTCGATGGTGGGATATTTCCGATTGGTTGGTGGACTATTTTCTGATTAGATGGTGCTCGATTTTCTGATTGGTCAGTGGTCTTTTTACTGATTGGTTGTTGGGCTATTTTCTGATTTGTTCTTGGGCTATTATCTGATTGGTTGGTGGGCTATTTTCTGATTTGTTGGTTAGGTATTTCTGATGGGATGGTGGGCTATTTTCTGATTGGTTGGTGTGTTATTTTCTGAATTTTTTGTGGTCTATTTTCTGATTGGTTGGTAGGGTATTTCTGACGGGATGGTGGTCTATTTTCTGATTGGTTGTTGGGATATTTTCTGATTGGTTGGTGGGCTATTGTCTGATTGGTTGTTGTGCTATTTGCTGATTAGTTGGTGGACTATTTTCTGATTGGTTTGTGGAATATTTTCCGATTCGATTGTGGGATATTTTCCGATTGGTTGGTGGATTATTTTCTGATTGGATGGTGCTCGATTTTCTGATTGGACAGTGGTCTTTTTACTGATTGGATGGTGGGCTATTTTCTGATTCGTTGGTGGGATATTTTCTGATTGGATGGTGGGCTATTTTCTGATTGGTTGGTGGGATATTTTCTAATTGGTTGGTGGACTATTTTCTGATTGGATGGTGGTCTATTTTCTGATTGGTTGGTGGGATATTTTCTAATTGGTTGGTGGGCTATTTTCTGATTGTTTGGTGGGCTATTTTCTGAATGGTTGGTAGTCTATTTTCTGATTGGTTGGTATGGTATTTCTGATGGGATGGTGGTCTATTTTTTGATTGGTTGGTGGTATATTTTCTGATTTGTTGGTGAGCTATTGTCTGATTGGTTGTTGGGCTATTTGCTGATTGGTTGATGGGCTATTTTCTGAAGGTTGGTATGATATTTCTGATGGGATGGTGGTCTATTTTCTGATTGTTTAGTGGGATATTTTCAGATTGGATGGTGGGACATTTTCTGATTCCTTGGTGGGCTATTTTCTGATTGGTTGGTGGGCTATTTTCCGCTTCGGTGCTGGGATTTATTCTGACTGGTTGGTGGAAAATTTTCTGATTGGATGGTCGTCTATCTTCTGATTGGATGGTGGGCTATTTTCTGATTCGTTGGTGGGATATTTTCTGATTGGATTGTGGGCTATTTTCTGATTGGTTGGTGGACTATTTTCTGAATGGTTGGTGGGCTATTTTCTGATTGGTTGGTATGGTATTTCTGATGGGATGGTGATCTATTTTATGATTGGTTGGTGGACTATTTCCTGACAGGTTGGTGCGTTATTGTCTGATTGGATGGTGGGCTATTTTCTGATTTGTTGGTATGGTATTTCTGATGGGATGGTGGTCTATTTTCTGATTGTTTGGTGGGATATTTTCTGATTGGTTGGTGGGCTATTGTTGATTGGTTGGTGGGCTATTTGCTGATTTTTTGGTGGGCTATTTTCTGAAGGTTGGTATGGTATTTCTGATGGGATGTTGGTCTATTTTCTGGTTGTTTAGTGGCATATTTTCTGATTGGATGGTGGGATATTTTCTGATTCCTTTGTGGGCTATTTTTTGATTATTGCTGGTCTATTTCCTGATTGCTTGGTGGGCTATTTTCTGATTGGTTGGTGGGATACTTTCTGATTGGATGGTGGTATATTTTCCTATTGAATGTTGGGATATTTTCTGATTGGTTGGTGGGATATTTTCCGATGGGGTGGTGGGATATTTTCCAATTGGATGGTGGGGAATTTTCTGATTGGATTGTGGGATATTTTCTGATTGGTTGGTGGGCTATTTTCTGATTGGTTGGTCGCCTATTCTCTGATGGTTGGTGGGCCATTTTCTGATTGATTGGTGGGCTATTTTCTGATTGGATGGTGGGATATTTTCTGATTGCTTAGTGGGCTATTTTCTGATTGGATGGTGGGGTATTTTCTGATAGGATGGTAGGGTATTTTCTGATTGTTTGGTGGGCTATTTTCTGATTGGTTGGTGTGGTATTTCTGATGGGATGGTGGTCTATTTTCTGATTGGTTGGTGGGATATTTTCTGATTGGATGGTGGGATATTTTCTGTTTGGTTGGTGGTCTATTTTCTGCTGGGTCGGTGCGCTATTTTCTGATTGTTTGGTAAGGTATTTCTGATGGGATGGTGGTCTATTTTCTGATTGTTTGGTGGGCTATTTTCTGCTTGGTCGGGGGGCTATTTTCTGATTGTTTGGTAAGGTATTTCTGATGGGATGATGGTCTATTTTCTGATTGGTTGGTGGGATATTTTCTGATTGGATGGTGGGATATTTTCTGATTGGATGGTGGGCTATTTTCTAATTGTTTGGTGGGCTATTTTCTGATTGTTTGGTGGGCTATTTTCTTATTGGTTGGTGGGATATTTTCTGATTGGTTGGTATGGTATTTCTGATGGGATGGTGGTCTATTTTCTGATTGGTTGGTGGGATATTTTCTGAATGGATGGTGGGATATTTTCTGATTGGTTGGTGGGCTATTTTCTGCTTGGTTGGTGGGCTATTTTCTTATTGTTTGGTAAGGTATTTCTGATGGGATGGTGGTCTATTTTCTGATTGGTTGATGGGATATTTTCTGATTGGATGGTGGGTTATTTTCTGATTGGATGGTGGGCTATTTTCTGATTGTTTGGTGGGCTATTTTCTGATTGGTTGGTGGGATATTTTCTGATTGGTTGGTGGGATATTTAATGATTGGTTGGTGGAATATTTTCTGATTGGTTGATATGGTATTTCTGTTGGGATGGTGGTCTATTTTCTGATCGTTTGGTGGGCTATTTTCTGATTGGTTGGTGGGCTATATTCTGATTGTTTGGTGGGCTATTTTCTGATAAGTTGGTATGATATTTCTGATGGGATGGTGTTCTACTTTATGATTGGTTGGTGGGATATTTTCTGATTGGATGGTGGGCTATTTTCTGACGGCTTGGTGGGCTATTTTCTGATTGCTTGGTGGGCTATTTTCTAATTGCTTGGTGGGATATTTTCTGATTGCTTGGTGGACTCTTTTCTTATTGGATGGTGTTCTATTTTCTGATTGGTTGGTGGGCTATTTTCTGATTGGTTGGTATTATATTTCTGAAAGGATGGTGGTCTATTTTCTGATTGGTTGGTGGGCTATTGTCAGATTGGTTGGTGATCTATTTTCTTATTGTTTGGTAAGGTATTTCCGATGGGATGGTGGTCTATTTTCTGATTGTTTGGTGGGATATTTTCTGATTTGTTGGTGGGCTATTTTCTGATTGTTTGGTGGGCTATTTTCTGATTGGTTGGTATGGTATTTCTGATGGGATAGTGTTCTACTTTATGATTGGTTGGTTGGATATTTTCTGATTCCTTGGTGGGCTATTTTCTGATTGGTTGGTGGGCTATTTTCTGCTGGGTCGGTGGTCTATTTTCTTATTGTTTGGTAAGGTATTTCTGATGGGATGGTGGTCTATTTTCTGATTGGTTGGTGGGATATTTTCTGATTGGATGGTGGGATATTTTCTGATTGGATGGTGGGCTATTTTCTGATTGGTTGGTGGGCTATCTTTTGATTGGTTGGTAAGGTATTTCTGATGAGATGGTGTTCTATTTTCTGATTGGTTGGTGGGATATTTTCTGATTCGATGGTGGGATATTTTCTGATAGTTTGGTGGGCTAATTTCTGATTGCTTGGTGGGCTATTTTCTGAATGGTTGGTGGGATATTTTCTGATTGGTTGCTGGGATATTTTCTGATTGGTTGGTGTGCTAATTTCTGATTGGTTGGTGGGCGATTTTCTGATTGGTTGGTGTGTTATTTCTGATGGGATGGTGGTCTAATTTTCTGATTAGTTGGTGGGCTATTTTCTGCTTGGATAGTGGGCTATTTTCTGATTGGTTGGTGGGCTATTTTCTGATTGGTTGGTGGGCTATTTTCTGATTGGTTGGTAAGGTATTTCTGATGGGATGGTGGTCGATTTTTTGATTGTTTGGTGGGATATTCTCTGATTGGATGGTGGGATATTTTCTGATTGGTTGGTGGGCTATTTTCTGCTTGGTCGGTGGGCTATTTTCTGACTGTTTGGTAAGGTATTTCTGATGGGATGGTGGTCTATTTTCTGATTGGTTGGTGGGATATTTTCTGATTGGATGGTGGGATATTTTCTGATTGGATGGTGGGCTATTTTCTGATTGTTTGGTGGGCTATTTTCTTATTGGTTGGTGGGATATTTTCTGATTGGTTGGTATGCTATTTCTGATGGGATGGTGGTCTATTTTCTGATTGGTTGGTGGGATATTTTCTGAATGGATGGTGGGATATTTTCTGATTGGTTGGTGGGCTATTTTCTGCTTGGTCGGTGGGCTATTTTCTGATTGGTTGGTTGGATATTTTCTGATTGGTTGTTGGGATATTTAATGATTGGTTGGTGGAATATTTTCTGATTGGTTGATATGGTATTTCTGATGGGATGGTGGTCTCTTTTCTGATCGTTTGGTGGGCTATTTTCTGATTGGTTGGTATGGTATTTCTGATGGGATGGTGTTCTACTTTATGATTGGTTGGTTGGATATTTTCTGATTGCTTGGTGGGCTATTTTCTGATTGCTTGGTGGGCTATTTTCTGATTGTTTGGTGGGCTATTTTCTGATTGGTTGGTATGGTATTTCTGATGGGATAGTGTTCTACTTTATGATTGGTTGGTTGGATATTTTCTGATTGGGTGGTGGGATATTTTCTGATTGCTTGGTGGGCTATTTTCTGATTGCTTGGTGGACTCTTTTCTTCTTGGATGGTGTTCTATTTTCTGATTGGATGGTGTTCTGTTTTCTGATTGGATGGTGTTCTATTTTCTTATCGGTTGGTGGGCTATTTTCTGATTGGTTGGTGGGCCATTTTCTGATTGGTTGGTGGGCTATATTCTGATTGGTTGGTGGGCTATTTTCTGATTGGTTGGTATTATATTTCTGAAAGGATGGTGGTCTATTTTCTGATTGGTTGGTGGGCTATTGTCAGATTGGTTGGTGATCTATTTTCTTATTGTTTGGTAAGGTATTTCTGATGGGATGGTGGTCTATTTTCTGATTGGTTGGTGGGATATTTTCTGATTGGATGGTGGGATATTTTCTGATTGGATGGTGGGCTATTTTCTGATTGGTTGGTGGGCTATCTTTTGATTGGTTGGTAAGGTATTTCTGATGAGATGGTGTTCTATTTTCTGATTGGTTGGTGGGATATTTTCTGATTCGATGGTGGGATATTTTCTGATAGTTTGGTGGGCTAATTTCTGATTGCTTGGTGGTCTATTTTCTGAATGGTTGGTGGGATATTTTCTGATTGGTTGCTGGGATATTTTCCGATTCGATGTTGGACTATTTTCTGATTGGATGGTGTACTATTTTCTGATTGGATGGTCGTCTATTTTCTGATTGGATGGTGGGCTATTTTCTGATTGGTTGTTTGACTATTTTCTTATTGGATGGTGGTCTATTTTCTGATTGCTTGTTGGGCTCTTTTCTGATTGGTTGGTGGGATATTTTCTTATTGGATGGTGGGCTATTTTCTGATTCGTTGGTGGGATATTTTCTGATTGGTTTCGATGGTATTTCTGATGGGAAGGTGGTCTATTTTCTGATTGCTTGGTGGGCTATTTTCTGATTGGTTAGTGGGATATTTTCCGATTGGTTGGTGGGATATTTTCCGATTGGAAGGTGGGACATTTTCTGATTGGTTGGTGGGCTATGTTCTGATTGGTTGGTGGGCTATTTTCTGATTGGTTGGTGGGCTATTTTCTGATCGGTTGGTGTGCTATTTTCTGATTGGTTGGTGTGTTATTTCTGATGGGATGGTGGTCTATTTTCTGATTAGTTGGTGGGCTATTTTCTGCTTGGATGGTGGGCTATTTTCTGATTGTTTGGTGGGCTATTTTCTGATTGGTTGGTAAGGTATTTCTGATGGGATGGTGGTCTATTTTCTGATTGGTTGGTGGGATATTTTCTGATTGGATGGTGGGATATTTTCTGTTTGGTTGGTGGTCTATTTTCTGCTGGGTCGGTGCGCTATTTTCTGATTGTTTGGTAAGGTATTTCTGATGGGATGGTGGTCTATTTTCTGATTGTTTGGTGGGCTATTTTCTGATTGGTTGCTGGGCTATTTTCTGCTTGGTCGGGGGGCTATTTTCTGATTGTTTGGTAAGGTATTTCTGATGGGATGGTGGTCTATTTTCTGATTGGTTGGTGGGATATTTTCTGATTGGATGGTGGGATATTTTCTGATTGGATGGTGGGCTATTTTCTAATTGTTTGGTGGGCTGTTTTCTGATTGGTTGGTGGGATATTTTCTGATTGGTTGGTATGGTATTTCTGATGGGATGGTGGTCTATTTTCTGATTGGTTGGTGGGATATTTTCTGATTGGATGGTGGGATTATTTTCTGATTGGATGGTGGGATATTTACTGATTGTATGGTGGGCTATTTTCTGATTGGTTGGTGGGCTATTTTCTGATTGGTTGGTGGGATATTTTCTGATTGGATGGTGGGATATTTTCTGATTGGTTGGTGGTCTATTTTCTGCTGGGTCGGTGCGCTATTTTCTGATTGTTTGGTAAGGTATTTCTGATGGGATGGTGGTCTATTTTCTGATTGTTTGGTGGGCTATTTTCTGATTGGTTGGTGGGCTATTTTCTGCTTGGTCGGTGGGCTATTTTCTGATTGTTTGGTAAGGTATTTCTGATGGGATGGTGGTCTATTTTCTGATTGTTTGGTGGGCTATTTTCTGATCGGTTGGTGTGCTATTTTCTGATTGGATGCTGGGCGATTTTCTGATTAGTTGGTGTGTTATTACTGATGGGATTATGGTCTATTTTCTGATTAGTTGGTGGGCTATTTTCTGTTTGGATGGTGGGCTATTTTCTGATTGGTTGGTGGGATATTTTCTGATTGGATGGTGGGATATTTTCTGATTGGTTGGTGGTCTATTTTCTGCTGGGTCGGTGCGCTATTTTCTGATTGTTTGGTAAGGTATTTCTGATAGGATGGTGGTCTATTTTCTGATTGTTTGGTGGGCTATTTTCTGATTGGTTGGTGGGATATTTTCTGATTGGATGGTGGGCTATTTTCTGATTGTTTTATGGGCTATTTTCTGATTGGTTGGTGGGCTATTTTCTGCTTGGTCGGTGGGCTATTTTCTGATTGTTTGGTAAGGTATTTCTGATGGGATGGTGGTCTATTTTCTGATTGGTTGATGGGATATTTTCTGATTGGATGGTGGGTTATTTTCTGATTGGTTGGTGGGCGATTTTCTGATTGGTTGGTGTGTTATTTCTGATGGGATGGTGGTCTAATTTTCTGATTAGTTGGTGGGCTATTTTCTGCTTGGATAGTGGGCTATTTTCTGATTGGTTGGTGGGCTATTTTCTGATTGGTTGGTAAGGTATTTCTGATGGGATGGTGGTCGATTTTCTGATTGTTTGGTGGGATATTCTCTGATTGGATGGTGGGATATTTTCTGATTGGTTGGTGGGCTATTTTCTGCTTGGTCGGTGGGCTATTTTCTGACTGTTTGGTAAGGTATTTCTGATGGGATGGTGGTCTATTTTCTGATTGGTTGGTGGGATATTTTCTGATTGGATGGTGGGATATTTTCTGATTGGATGGTGGGCTATTTTCTGATTGTTTGGTGGGCTATTTTCTTATTGGTTGGTGGGATATTTTCTGATTGGTTGGTATGCTATTTCTGATGGGATGGTGGTCTATTTTCTGATTGGTTGGTGGGATATTTTCTGAATGGATGGTGGGATATTTTCTGAATGGATGGTGGGATATTTTCTGATTGGTTGGTGGGCTATTTTCTGCTTGGTCGGTGGGCTATTTTCTTATTGTTTGGTAAGGTATTTCTGATGGGATGGTGGTCTATTTTCTGATTGGTTGATGGGTTATTTTCTGATTGGATGGTGGGTTATTTTCTGATTGGATGGTGGGCTATTTTCTGATTGTTTGGTGGGCTATTTTCTGATTGGTTGGTATTATATTTCTGAAAGGATGGTGGTCTATTTTCTGATTGGTTGGTGGGCTATTGTCAGATTGGTTGGTGATCTATTTTCTTATTGTTTGGTAAGGTATTTCCGATGGGATGGTGGTCTATTTTCTGATTGGTTGGTGGGATATTTTCTGATTGGTTGGTGGGCTATTTTCTGATTGTTTGGTGGGCTATTTTCTGATTGGTTGGTGGGATATTTTCTGATTGGATGGTGGGATATTTTCTGATTGGATGGTGGGCTATTTTCTGATTGTTTGGAGGGCTATTTTCTTATTGGTTGGTGGGATATTTTCTGATTAGTTGGTATGGTATTTCTGATGGGATGGTGGTCTATTTTCTGATTGGTTGGTGGGATATTTTCTGAATGGATGGTGGGATATTTTCTGATTGGTTGGTGGACTATTTTCTGCTTGGTCGGTGGGCTATTTTCTTATTGTTTGGTAAGGTATTTCTGATGGGATGGTGGTCTATTTTCTGATTGGTTGATGGGATATTTTCTGATTGGATGGTGGGTTATTTTCTGATTGGATGGTGGGCTATTTTCTGATTGTTTGGTGGGCTATTTTCTGATTGGTTGGTTGGATATTTTCTGATTGGTTGTTGGGATATTTAATGATTGGTTGGTGGAATATTTTCTGATTGGTTGATATGGTATTTCTGATGGGATGGTGGTCTCTTTTCTGATCGTTTGGTGGGCTATTTTCTGATTGGTTGGTATGGTATTTCTGATGGGATGGTGTTCTACTTTATGATTGGTTGGTTGGATATTTTCTGATTGGATGGTGGGATATTTTCTGATTGCTTGGTGGGCTATTTTCTGATTGTTTGGTGGGCTATTTTCTGATTGGTTGGTATGGTATTTCTGATGGGATAGTGTTCTACTTTATGATTGGTTGGTTGGATATTTTCTGATTGGGTGGTGGGATATTTTCTGATTGCTTGGTGGGCTATTTTCTGATTGCTTGGTGGACTCTTTTCTTATTGGATGGTGTTCTATTTTCTGATTGGATGGTGTTCTGTTTTCTGATTGGATGGTGTTCTATTTTCTTATCGGTTGGTGGGCTATTTTCTGATTGGTTGGTGGGCCATTTTCTGATTGGTTGGTGGGCTATATTCTGATTGGTTGGTGGGCTATTTTCTGATTGGTTGGTATTATATTTCTGAAAGGATGGTGGTCTATTTTCTGATTGGTTGGTGGGCTATTGTCAGATTGGTTGGTGATCTATTTTCTTATTGTTTGGTAAGGTATTTCTGATGGGATGGTGGTCTATTTTCTGATTGGTTGGTGGGATATTTTCTGATTGGATGGTGGGCTATTTTCTGATTGGTTGGTGGGCTATTTTCTGATCGGTTGGTGTGCTATTTTCTGATTGGTTGGTGTGTTATTTCTGATGGGATGGTGGTCTATTTTCTGATTAGTTGGTGGGCTATTTTCTGCTTGGATGGTGGGCTATTTTCTGATTGTTTGGTGGGCTATTTTCTGATTGGTTGGTAAGGTATTTCTGATGGGATGGTGGTCTATTTTCTGATTGGTTGGTGGGATATTTTCTGATTGGATGGTGGGATATTTTCTGTTTGGTTGGTGGTCTATTTTCTGCTGGGTCGGTGCGCTATTTTCTGATTGTTTGGTAAGGTATTTCTGATGGGATGGTGGTCTATTTTCTGATTGTTTGGTGGGCTATTTTCTGATTGGTTGCTGGGCTATTTTCTGCTTGGTCGGGGGGCTATTTTCTGATTGTTTGGTAAGGTATTTCTGATGGGATGGTGGTCTATTTTCTGATTGGTTGGTGGGATATTTTCTGATTGGATGGTGGGATATTTTCTGATTGGATGGTGGGCTATTTTCTAATTGTTTGGTGGGCTGTTTTCTGATTGGTTGGTGGGATATTTTCTGATTGGTTGGTATGGTATTTCTGATGGGATGGTGGTCTATTTTCTGATTGGTTGGTGGGATATTTTCTGATTGGATGGTGGGATTATTTTCTGATTGGATGGTGGGATATTTACTGATTGTATGGTGGGCTATTTTCTGATTGTTTGGTGGGCTATTTTCTGATTGGTTGGTGGGCTATTTTCTGCTTGGTCGGTGGGCTATTTTCTGATTGGTTGGTGGGCTATTTTCTGCTTGGATAGTGGGCTATTTTCTGATTGGTTGGTGGGCTATTTTCTGATTGGTTGGTAAGGTATTTCTGATGGGATGGTGGTCGATTTTTTGATTGTTTGGTGGGATATTCTCTGATTGGATGGTGGGATATTTTCTGATTGGTTGGTGGGCTATTTTCTGCTTGGTCGGTGGGCTATTTTCTGACTGTTTGGTAAGGTATTTCTGATGGGATGGTGGTCTATTTTCTGATTGGTTGGTGGGATATTTTCTGATTGGATGGTGGGATATTTTCTGATTGGATGGTGGGCTATTTTCTGATTGTTTGGTGGGCTATTTTCTTATTGGTTGGTGGGATATTTTCTGATTGGTTGGTATGGTATTTCTGATGGGATGGTGGTCTATTTTCTGATTGGTTGGTGGGATATTTTCTGAATGGATGGTGGGATATTTTCTGATTGGTTGGTGGGCTATTTTCTGCTTGGTCGGTGGGCTATTTTCTTATTGTTTGGTAAGGTATTTCTGATGGGATGGTGGTCTATTTTCTGATTGGTTGATGGGTTATTTTCTGATTGGATGGTGGGTTATTTTCTGATTGGATGGTGGGCTATTTTCTGATTGTTTGGTGGGCTATTTTCTGATTGGTTGGTATTATATTTCTGAAAGGATGGTGGTCTATTTTCTGATTGGTTGGTGGGCTATTGTCAGATTGGTTGGTGATCTATTTTCTTATTGTTTGGTAAGGTATTTCCGATGGGATGGTGGTCTATTTTCTGATTGGTTGGTGGGATATTTTCTGATTGGTTGGTGGGCTATTTTCTGATTGTTTGGTGGGCTATTTTCTGATTGGTTGGTGGGATATTTTCTGATTGGATGGTGGGCTATTTTCCGATTGTTTGGAGGGCTATTTTCTTATTGGTTGGTGGGATATTTTCTGATTAGTTGATATGGTATTTCTGATGGGATGGTGGTCTATTTTCTGATTGGTTGGTGGGATATTTTCTGAATGGATGGTGGGATATTTTCTGATTGGTTGGTGGGCTATTTTCTGCTTGGTCGGTGGGCTATTTTCTTATTGTTTGGTAAGGTATTTCTGATGGGATGGTGGTCTATTTTCTGATTGGTTGATGGGATATTTTCTGATTGGATGGTGGGTTATTTTCTGATTGGATGGTGGGCTATTTTCTGATTGTTTGGTGGGCTATTTTCTGATTGGTTGGTTGGATATTTTCTGATTGGTTGTTGGGATATTTAATGATTGGTTGGTGGAATATTTTCTGATTGGTTGATATGGTATTTCTGATGGGATGGTGGTCTCTTTTCTGATCGTTTGGTGGGCTATTTTCTGATTGGTTGGTATGGTATTTCTGATGGGATGGTGTTCTACTTTATGATTGGTTGGTTGGATATTTTCTGATTGCTTGGTGGGCTATTTTCTGATTGCTTGGTGGGCTATTTTCTGATTGTTTGGTGGGCTATTTTCTGATTGGTTGGTATGGTATTTCTGATGGGATAGTGTTCTACTTTATGATTGGTTGGTTGGATATTTTCTGATTGGGTGGTGGGATATTTTCTGATTGCTTGGTGGGCTATTTTCTGATTGCTTGGTGGACTCTTTTCTTATTGGATGGTGTTCTATTTTCTGATTGGATGGTGTTCTGTTTTCTGATTGGATGGTGTTCTATTTTCTTATCGGTTGGTGGGCTATTTTCTGATTGGTTGGTGGGCCATTTTCTGATTGGTTGGTGGGCTATATTCTGATTGGTTGGTGGGCTATTTTCTGATTGGTTGGTATTATATTTCTGAAAGGATGGTGGTCTATTTTCTGATTGGTTGGTGGGCTATTGTCAGATTGGTTGGTGATCTATTTTCTTATTGTTTGGTAAGGTATTTCTGATGGGATGGTGGTCTATTTTCTGATTGGTTGGTGGGATATTTTCTGATTGGATGGTGGGATATTTTCTGATTGGATGGTGGGCTATTTTCTGATTGGTTGGTGGGCTATCTTTTGATTGGTTGGTAAGGTATTTCTGATGAGATGGTGTTCTATTTTCTGATTGGTTGGTGGGATATTTTCTGATTCGATGGTGGGATATTTTCTGATAGTTTGGTGGGCTAATTTCTGATTGCTTGGTGGTCTATTTTCTGAATGGTTGGTGGGATATTTTCTGATTGGTTGCTGGGATATTTTCCGATTCGATGTTGGACTATTTTCTGATTGGATGGTGTACTATTTTCTGATTGGATGGTCGTCTATTTTCTGATTGGATGGTGGGCTATTTTCTGATTGGTTGTTTGACTATTTTCTTATTGGATGGTGGTCTATTTTCTGATTGCTTGTTGGGCTCTTTTCTGATTGGTTGGTGGGATATTTTCTTATTGGATGGTGGGCTATTTTCTGATTCGTTGGTGGGATATTTTCTGATTGGTTTCGATGGTATTTCTGATGGGAAGGTGGTCTATTTTCTGATTGCTTGGTGGGCTATTTTCTGATTGGTTAGTGGGATATTTTCCGATTGGTTGGTGGGATATTTTCCGATTGGAAGGTGGGACATTTTCTGATTGGTTGGTGGGCTATGTTCTGATTGGTTGGTGGGCTATTTTCTGATTGGTTGGTGGGCTATTTTCTGATCGGTTGGTGTGCTATTTTCTGATTGGTTGGTGTGTTATTTCTGATGGGATGGTGGTCTATTTTCTGATTAGTTGGTGGGCTATTTTCTGCTTGGATGGTGGGCTATTTTCTGATTGTTTGGTGGGCTATTTTCTGATTGGTTGGTAAGGTATTTCTGATGGGATGGTGGTCTATTTTCTGATTGGTTGGTGGGATATTTTCTGATTGGATGGTGGGATATTTTCTGTTTGGTTGGTGGTCTATTTTCTGCTGGGTCGGTGCGCTATTTTCTGATTGTTTGGTAAGGTATTTCTGATGGGATGGTGGTCTATTTTCTGATTGTTTGGTAAGGTATTTCTGATGGGATGGTGGTCTATTTTCTGATTGTTTGGTGGGCTATTTTCTGATTGGTTGCTGGGCTATTTTCTGCTTGGTCGGGGGGCTATTTTCTGATTGTTTGGTAAGGTATTTCTGATGGGATGGTGGTCTATTTTCTGATTGGTTGGTGGGATATTTTCTGATTGGATGGTGGGATATTTTCTGATTGGATGGTGGGCTATTTTCTAATTGTTTGGTGGGCTGTTTTCTGATTGGTTGGTGGGATATTTTCTGATTGGTTGGTATGGTATTTCTGATGGGATGGTGGTCTATTTTCTGATTGGTTGGTGGGATATTTTCTGATTGGATGGTGGGATTATTTTCTGATTGGATGGTGGGATATTTACTGATTGTATGGTGGGCTATTTTCTGATTGGTTGGTGGGCTATTTTCTGATTGGTTGGTGGGCTATTTTCTGATTGGTTGGTGGGATATTTTCTGATTGGATGGTGGGATATTTTCTGATTGGTTGGTGGTCTATTTTCTGCTGGGTCGGTGCGCTATTTTCTGATTGTTTGGTAAGGTATTTCTGATGGGATGGTGGTCTATTTTCTGATTGTTTGGTGGGCTATTTTCTGATTGGTTGGTGGGCTATTTTCTGCTTGGTCGGTGGGCTATTTTCTGATTGTTTGGTAAGGTATTTCTGATGGGATGGTGGTCTATTTTCTGATTGTTTGGTGGGCTATTTTCTGATTGGTTGGTGGGCTATTTTCTGATTGGTTGGTGGGATATTTTCTGATTGGATGGTGGGATATTTTCTGATTGGTTGGTGGTCTATTTTCTGCTGGGTCGGTGCGCTATTTTCTGATTGTTTGGTAAGGTATTTCTGATGGGATGGTGGTCTATTTTCTGATTGTTTGGTGGGCTATTTTCTGATTGGTTGGTGGGCTATTTTCTGCTTGGTCGGTGGGCTATTTTCTGATTGTTTGGTAAGGTATTTCTGATGGGATGGTGGTCTATTTTCTGATTGTTTGGTGGGCTATTTTCTGATCGGTTGGTGTGCTATTTTCTGATTGGATGCTGGGCGATTTTCTGATTAGTTGGTGTGTTATTACTGATGGGATTATGGTCTATTTTCTGATTAGTTGGTGGGCTATTTTCTGTTTGGATGGTGGGCTATTTTCTGATTGGTTGGTGGGATATTTTCTGATTGGATGGTGGGATATTTTCTGATTGGTTGGTGGTCTATTTTCTGCTGGGTCGGTGCGCTATTTTCTGATTGTTTGGTAAGGTATTTCTGATGGGATGGTGGTCTATTTTCTGATTGTTTGGTGGGCTATTTTCTGATTGGTTGGTGGGATATTTTCTGATTGGATGGTGGGCTATTTTCTGATTGTTTTATGGGCTATTTTCTGATTGGTTGGTGGGCAATTTTCTGCTTGGTCGGTGGGCTATTTTCTGATTGTTTGGTAAGGTATTTCTGATGGGATGGTGGTCTATTTTCTGATTGGTTGATGGGATATTTTCTGATTGGATGGTGGGTTATTTTCTGATTGGTTGGTGGGCGATTTTCTGATTGGTTGGTGTGTTATTTCTGATGGGATGGTGGTCTAATTTTCTGATTAGTTGGTGGGCTATTTTCTGCTTGGATAGTGGGCTATTTTCTGATTGGTTGGTGGGCTATTTTCTGATTGGTTGGTAAGGTATTTCTGATGGGATGGTGGTCGATTTTCTGATTGTTTGGTGGGATATTCTCTGATTGGATGGTGGGATATTTTCTGATTGGTTGGTGGGCTATTTTCTGCTTGGTCGGTGGGCTATTTTCTGACTGTTTGGTAAGGTATTTCTGATGGGATGGTGGTCTATTTTCTGATTGGTTGGTGGGATATTTTCTGATTGGATGGTGGGATATTTTCTGATTGGATGGTGGGCTATTTTCTGATTGTTTGGTGGGCTATTTTCTGATTGTTTGGTGGGCTATTTTCTTATTGGTTGGTGGGATATTTTCTGATTGGTTGGTATGCTATTTCTGATGGGATGGTGGTCTATTTTCTGATTGGTTGGTGGGATATTTTCTGAATGGATGGTGGGATATTTTCTGATTGGTTGGTGGGCTATTTTCTGCTTGGTCGGTGGGCTATTTTCTTATTGTTTGGTAAGGTATTTCTGATGGGATGGTGGTCTATTTTCTGATTGGTTGATGGGTTATTTTCTGATTGGATGGTGGGTTATTTTCTGATTGGATGGTGGGCTATTTTCTGATTGTTTGGTGGGCTATTTTCTGATTGGTTGGTATTATATTTCTGAAAGGATGGTGGTCTATTTTCTGATTGGTTGGTGGGCTATTGTCAGATTGGTTGGTGATCTATTTTCTTATTGTTTGGTAAGGTATTTCCGATGGGATGGTGGTCTATTTTCTGATTGGTTGGTGGGATATTTTCTGATTGGTTGGTGGGCTATTTTCTGATTGTTTGGTGGGCTATTTTCTGATTGGTTGGTGGGATATTTTCTGATTGGATGGTGGGATATTTTCTGATTGGATGGTGGGCTATTTTCTGATTGTTTGGAGGGCTATTTTCTTATTGGTTGGTGGGATATTTTCTGATTAGTTGGTATGGTATTTCTGATGGGATGGTGGTCTATTTTCTGATTGGTTGGTGGGATATTTTCTGAATGGATGGTGGGATATTTTCTGATTGGTTGGTGGACTATTTTCTGCTTGGTCGGTGGGCTATTTTCTTATTGTTTGGTAAGGTATTTCTGATGGGATGGTGGTCTATTTTCTGATTGGTTGATGGGATATTTTCTGATTGGATGGTGGGTTATTTTCTGATTGGATGGTGGGCTATTTTCTGATTGTTTGGTGGGCTATTTTCTGATTGGTTGGTTGGATATTTTCTGATTGGTTGTTGGGATATTTAATGATTGGTTGGTGGAATATTTTCTGATTGGTTGATATGGTATTTCTGATGGGATGGTGGTCTCTTTTCTGATCGTTTGGTGGGCTATTTTCTGATTGGTTGGTATGGTATTTCTGATGGGATGGTGTTCTACTTTATGATTGGTTGGTTGGATATTTTCTGATTGGATGGTGGGATATTTTCTGATTGCTTGGTGGGCTATTTTCTGATTGTTTGGTGGGCTATTTTCTGATTGGTTGGTATGGTATTTCTGATGGGATAGTGTTCTACTTTATGATTGGTTGGTTGGATATTTTCTGATTGGGTGGTGGGATATTTTCTGATTGCTTGGTGGGCTATTTTCTGATTGCTTGGTGGACTCTTTTCTTATTGGATGGTGTTCTATTTTCTGATTGGATGGTGTTCTGTTTTCTGATTGGATGGTGTTCTATTTTCTTATCGGTTGGTGGGCTATTTTCTGATTGGTTGGTGGGCCATTTTCTGATTGGTTGGTGGGCTATATTCTGATTGGTTGGTGGGCTATTTTCTGATTGGTTGGTATTATATTTCTGAAAGGATGGTGGTCTATTTTCTGATTGGTTGGTGGGCTATTGTCAGATTGGTTGGTGATCTATTTTCTTATTGTTTGGTAAGGTATTTCTGATGGGATGGTGGTCTATTTTCTGATTGGTTGGTGGGATATTTTCTGATTGGATGGTGGGCTATTTTCTGATTGGTTGGTGGGCTATTTTCTGATCGGTTGGTGTGCTATTTTCTGATTGGTTGGTGTGTTATTTCTGATGGGATGGTGGTCTATTTTCTGATTAGTTGGTGGGCTATTTTCTGCTTGGATGGTGGGCTATTTTCTGATTGTTTGGTGGGCTATTTTCTGATTGGTTGGTAAGGTATTTCTGATGGGATGGTGGTCTATTTTCTGATTGGTTGGTGGGATATTTTCTGATTGGATGGTGGGATATTTTCTGTTTGGTTGGTGGTCTATTTTCTGCTGGGTCGGTGCGCTATTTTCTGATTGTTTGGTAAGGTATTTCTGATGGGATGGTGGTCTATTTTCTGATTGTTTGGTGGGCTATTTTCTGATTGGTTGCTGGGCTATTTTCTGCTTGGTCGGGGGGCTATTTTCTGATTGTTTGGTAAGGTATTTCTGATGGGATGGTGGTCTATTTTCTGATTGGTTGGTGGGATATTTTCTGATTGGATGGTGGGATATTTTCTGATTGGATGGTGGGCTATTTTCTAATTGTTTGGTGGGCTGTTTTCTGATTGGTTGGTGGGATATTTTCTGATTGGTTGGTATGGTATTTCTGATGGGATGGTGGTCTATTTTCTGATTGGTTGGTGGGATATTTT
The DNA here is from genome assembly GCF_017639515.1 of Carcharodon carcharias. Taxonomy (NCBI): domain Eukaryota; kingdom Metazoa; phylum Chordata; class Chondrichthyes; order Lamniformes; family Lamnidae; genus Carcharodon; species Carcharodon carcharias. The sequence continues at coordinate 269,074,491 of NC_054467.1, forward strand.
CTGATTGGATGGTGGGATTATTTTCTGATTGGATGGTGGGATATTTACTGATTGTATGGTGGGCTATTTTCTGATTGTTTGGTGGGCTATTTTCTGATTGGTTGGTGGGCTATTTTCTGCTTGGTCGGTGGGCTATTTTCTGATTGGTTGGTGGGCTATTTTCTGCTTGGATAGTGGGCTATTTTCTGATTGGTTGGTGGGCTATTTTCTGATTGGTTGGTAAGGTATTTCTGATGGGATGGTGGTCGATTTTTTGATTGTTTGGTGGGATATTCTCTGATTGGATGGTGGGATATTTTCTGATTGGTTGGTGGGCTATTTTCTGCTTGGTCGGTGGGCTATTTTCTGACTGTTTGGTAAGGTATTTCTGATGGGATGGTGGTCTATTTTCTGATTGGTTGGTGGGATATTTTCTGATTGGATGGTGGGATATTTTCTGATTGGATGGTGGGCTATTTTCTGATTGTTTGGTGGGCTATTTTCTTATTGGTTGGTGGGATATTTTCTGATTGGTTGGTATGGTATTTCTGATGGGATGGTGGTCTATTTTCTGATTGGTTGGTGGGATATTTTCTGAATGGATGGTGGGATATTTTCTGATTGGTTGGTGGGCTACTTTCTGCTTGGTCGGTGGGCTATTTTCTTATTGTTTGGTAAGGTATTTCTGATGGGATGGTGGTCTATTTTCTGATTGGTTGATGGGTTATTTTCTGATTGGATGGTGGGTTATTTTCTGATTGGATGGTGGGCTATTTTCTGATTGTTTGGTGGGCTATTTTCTGATTGGTTGGTATTATATTTCTGAAAGGATGGTGGTCTATTTTCTGATTGGTTGGTGGGCTATTGTCAGATTGGTTGGTGATCTATTTTCTTATTGTTTGGTAAGGTATTTCCGATGGGATGGTGGTCTATTTTCTGATTGGTTGGTGGGATATTTTCTGATTGGTTGGTGGGCTATTTTCTGATTGTTTGGTGGGCTATTTTCTGATTGGTTGGTGGGATATTTTCTGATTGGATGGTGGGCTATTTTCCGATTGTTTGGAGGGCTATTTTCTTATTGGTTGGTGGGATATTTTCTGATTAGTTGATATGGTATTTCTGATGGGATGGTGGTCTATTTTCTGATTGGTTGGTGGGATATTTTCTGAATGGATGGTGGGATATTTTCTGATTGGTTGGTGGGCTATTTTCTGCTTGGTCGGTGGGCTATTTTCTTATTGTTTGGTAAGGTATTTCTGATGGGATGGTGGTCTATTTTCTGATTGGTTGATGGGATATTTTCTGATTGGATGGTGGGTTATTTTCTGATTGGATGGTGGGCTATTTTCTGATTGTTTGGTGGGCTATTTTCTGATTGGTTGGTTGGATATTTTCTGATTGGTTGTTGGGATATTTAATGATTGGTTGGTGGAATATTTTCTGATTGGTTGATATGGTATTTCTGATGGGATGGTGGTCTCTTTTCTGATCGTTTGGTGGGCTATTTTCTGATTGGTTGGTATGGTATTTCTGATGGGATGGTGTTCTACTTTATGATTGGTTGGTTGGATATTTTCTGATTGCTTGGTGGGCTATTTTCTGATTGCTTGGTGGGCTATTTTCTGATTGTTTGGTGGGCTATTTTCTGATTGGTTGGTATGGTATTTCTGATGGGATAGTGTTCTACTTTATGATTGGTTGGTTGGATATTTTCTGATTGGGTGGTGGGATATTTTCTGATTGCTTGGTGGGCTATTTTCTGATTGCTTGGTGGACTCTTTTCTTATTGGATGGTGTTCTATTTTCTGATTGGATGGTGTTCTGTTTTCTGATTGGATGGTGTTCTATTTTCTTATCGGTTGGTGGGCTATTTTCTGATTGGTTGGTGGGCCATTTTCTGATTGGTTGGTGGGCTATATTCTGATTGGTTGGTGGGCTATTTTCTGATTGGTTGGTATTATATTTCTGAAAGGATGGTGGTCTATTTTCTGATTGGTTGGTGGGCTATTGTCAGATTGGTTGGTGATCTATTTTCTTATTGTTTGGTAAGGTATTTCTGATGGGATGGTGGTCTATTTTCTGATTGGTTGGTGGGATATTTTCTGATTGGATGGTGGGATATTTTCTGATTGGATGGTGGGCTATTTTCTGATTGGTTGGTGGGCTATCTTTTGATTGGTTGGTAAGGTATTTCTGATGAGATGGTGTTCTATTTTCTGATTGGTTGGTGGGATATTTTCTGATTCGATGGTGGGATATTTTCTGATAGTTTGGTGGGCTAATTTCTGATTGCTTGGTGGTCTATTTTCTGAATGGTTGGTGGGATATTTTCTGATTGGTTGCTGGGATATTTTCCGATTCGATGTTGGACTATTTTCTGATTGGATGGTGTACTATTTTCTGATTGGATGGTCGTCTATTTTCTGATTGGATGGTGGGCTATTTTCTGATTGGTTGTTTGACTATTTTCTTATTGGATGGTGGTCTATTTTCTGATTGCTTGTTGGGCTCTTTTCTGATTGGTTGGTGGGATATTTTCTTATTGGATGGTGGGCTATTTTCTGATTCGTTGGTGGGATATTTTCTGATTGGTTTCGATGGTATTTCTGATGGGAAGGTGGTCTATTTTCTGATTGCTTGGTGGGCTATTTTCCTGATTGGTTAGTGGGATATTTTCCGATTGGTTGGTGGGATATTTTCCGATTGGAAGGTGGGACATTTTCTGATTGGTTGGTGGGCTATGTTCTGATTGGTTGGTGGGCTATTTTCTGATTGGTTGGTGGGCTATTTTCTGATCGGTTGGTGTGCTATTTTCTGATTGGTTGGTGTGTTATTTCTGATGGGATGGTGGTCTATTTTCTGATTAGTTGGTGGGCTATTTTCTGCTTGGATGGTGGGCTATTTTCTGATTGTTTGGTGGGCTATTTTCTGATTGGTTGGTAAGGTATTTCTGATGGGATGGTGGTCTATTTTCTGATTGGTTGGTGGGATATTTTCTGATTGGATGGTGGGATATTTTCTGTTTGGTTGGTGGTCTATTTTCTGCTGGGTCGGTGCGCTATTTTCTGATTGTTTGGTGGGCTATTTTCTGATTGGTTGCTGGGCTATTTTCTGCTTGGTCGGGGGGCTATTTTCTGATTGTTTGGTAAGGTATTTCTGATGGGATGGTGGTCTATTTTCTGATTGGTTGGTGGGATATTTTCTGATTGGATGGTGTGATATTTTCTGATTGGATGGTGGGCTATTTTCTAATTGTTTGGTGGGCTGTTTTCTGATTGGTTGGTGGGATATTTTCTGATTGGTTGGTATGGTATTTCTGATGGGATGGTGGTCTATTTTCTGATTGGTTGGTGGGATATTTTCTGATTGGATGGTGGGATTATTTTCTGATTGGATGGTGGGATATTTACTGATTGTATGGTGGGCTATTTTCTGATTGGTTGGTGGGCTATTTTCTGATTGGTTGGTGGGATATTTTCTGATTGGATGGTGGGATATTTTCTGATTGGTTGGTGGTCTATTTTCTGCTGGGTCGGTGCGCTATTTTCTGATTGTTTGGTAAGGTATTTCTGATGGGATGGTGGTCTATTTTCTGATTGTTTGGTGGGCTATTTTCTGATTGGTTGGTGGGCTATTTTCTGCTTGGTCGGTGGGCTATTTTCTGATTGTTTGGTAAGGTATTTCTGATGGGATGGTGGTCTATTTTCTGATTGTTTGGTGGGCTATTTTCTGATCGGTTGGTGTGCTATTTTCTGATTGGATGCTGGGCGATTTTCTGATTAGTTGGTGTGTTATTACTGATGGGATTATGGTCTATTTTCTGATTAGTTGGTGGGCTATTTTCTGTTTGGATGGTGGGCTATTTTCTGATTGGTTGGTGGGATATTTTCTGATTGGATGGTGGGATATTTTCTGATTGGTTGGTGGTCTATTTTCTGCTGGGTCGGTGCGCTATTTTCTGATTGTTTGGTAAGGTATTTCTGATGGGATGGTGGTCTATTTTCTGATTGTTTGGTGGGCTATTTTCTGATTGGTTGGTGGGATATTTTCTGATTGGATGGTGGGCTATTTTCTGATTGTTTTATGGGCTATTTTCTGATTGGTTGGTGGGCAATTTTCTGCTTGGTCGGTGGGCTATTTTCTGATTGTTTGGTAAGGTATTTCTGATGGGATGGTGGTCTATTTTCTGATTGGTTGATGGGATATTTTCTGATTGGATGGTGGGTTATTTTCTGATTGGTTGGTGGGCGATTTTCTGATTGGTTGGTGTGTTATTTCTGATGGGATGGTGGTCTAATTTTCTGATTAGTTGGTGGGCTATTTTCTGCTTGGATAGTGGGCTATTTTCTGATTGGTTGGTGGGCTATTTTCTGATTGGTTGGTAAGGTATTTCTGATGGGATGGTGGTCGATTTTCTGATTGTTTGTTGGGATATTCTCTGATTGGATGGTGGGATATTTTCTGATTGGTTGGTGGGCTATTTTCTGCTTGGTCGGTGGGCTATTTTCTGACTGTTTGGTAAGGTATTTCTGATGGGATGGTGGTCTATTTTCTGATTGGTTGGTGGGATATTTTCTGATTGGATGGTGGGATATTTTCTGATTGGATGGTGGGCTATTTTCTGATTGTTTGGTGGGCTATTTTCTGATTGTTTGGTGGGCTATTTTCTTATTGGTTGGTGGGATATTTTCTGATTGGTTGGTATGCTATTTCTGATGGGATGGTGGTCTATTTTCTGATTGGTTGGTGGGATATTTTCTGAATGGATGGTGGGATATTTTCTGATTGGTTGGTGGGCTATTTTCTGCTTGGTCGGTGGGCTATTTTCTTATTGTTTGGTAAGGTATTTCTGATGGGATGGTGGTCTATTTTCTGATTGGTTGATGGGTTATTTTCTGATTGGATGGTGGGTTATTTTCTGATTGGATGGTGGGCTATTTTCTGATTGTTTGGTGGGCTATTTTCTGATTGGTTGGTATTATATTTCTGAAAGGATGGTGGTCTATTTTCTGATTGGTTGGTGGGCTATTGTCAGATTGGTTGGTGATCTATTTTCTTATTGTTTGGTAAGGTATTTCCGATGGGATGGTGGTCTATTTTCTGATTGGTTGGTGGGATATTTTCTGATTGGTTGGTGGGCTATTTTCTGATTGTTTGGTGGGCTATTTTCTGATTGGTTGGTGGGATATTTTCTGATTGGATGGTGGGATATTTTCTGATTGGATGGTGGGCTATTTTCTGATTGTTTGGAGGGCTATTTTCTTATTGGTTGGTGGGATATTTTCTGATTAGTTGGTATGGTATTTCTGATGGGATGGTGGTCTATTTTCTGATTGGTTGGTGGGATATTTTCTGAATGGATGGTGGGATATTTTCTGATTGGTTGGTGGACTATTTTCTGCTTGGTCGGTGGGCTATTTTCTTATTGTTTGGTAAGGTATTTCTGATGGGATGGTGGTCTATTTTCTGATTGGTTGATGGGATATTTTCTGATTGGATGGTGGGTTATTTTCTGATTGGATGGTGGGCTATTTTCTGATTGTTTGGTGGGCTATTTTCTGATTGGTTGGTTGGATATTTTCTGATTGGTTGTTGGGATATTTAATGATTGGTTGGTGGAATATTTTCTGATTGGTTGATATGGTATTTCTGATGGGATGGTGGTCTCTTTTCTGATCGTTTGGTGGGCTATTTTCTGATTGGTTGGTATGGTATTTCTGATGGGATGGTGTTCTACTTTATGATTGGTTGGTTGGATATTTTCTGATTGGATGGTGGGATATTTTCTGATTGCTTGGTGGGCTATTTTCTGATTGTTTGGTGGGCTATTTTCTGATTGGTTGGTATGGTATTTCTGATGGGATAGTGTTCTACTTTATGATTGGTTGGTTGGATATTTTCTGATTGGGTGGTGGGATATTTTCTGATTGCTTGGTGGGCTATTTTCTGATTGCTTGGTGGACTCTTTTCTTATTGGATGGTGTTCTATTTTCTGATTGGATGGTGTTCTGTTTTCTGATTGGATGGTGTTCTATTTTCTTATCGGTTGGTGGGCTATTTTCTGATTGGTTGGTGGGCCATTTTCTGATTGGTTGGTGGGCTATATTCTGATTGGTTGGTGGGCTATTTTCTGATTGGTTGGTATTATATTTCTGAAAGGATGGTGGTCTATTTTCTGATTGGTTGGTGGGCTATTGTCAGATTGGTTGGTGATCTATTTTCTTATTGTTTGGTAAGGTATTTCTGATGGGATGGTGGTCTATTTTCTGATTGGTTGGTGGGATATTTTCTGATTGGATGGTGGGATATTTTCTGATTGGATGGTGGGCTATTTTCTGATTGGTTGTTGGGCTATCTTTTGATTGGTTGGTAAGGTATTTCTGATGAGATGGTGTTCTATTTTCTGATTGGTTGGTGGGATATTTTCTGATTCGATGGTGGGATATTTTCTGATAGTTTGGTGGGCTAATTTCTGATTGCTTGGTGGTCTATTTTCTGAATGGTTGGTGGGATATTTTCTGATTGGTTGCTGGGATATTTTCCGATTCGATGTTGGACTATTTTCTGATTGGATGGTGTACTATTTTCTGATTGGATGGTCGTCTATTTTCTGATTGGATGGTGGGCTATTTTCTGATTGGTTGTTTGACTATTTTCTTATTGGATGGTGGTCTATTTTCTGATTGCTTGTCGGGCTCTTTTCTGATTGGTTGGTGGGATATTTTCTTATTGGATGGTGGGCTATTTTCTGATTCGTTGGTGGGATATTTTCTGATTGGTTTCGATGGTATTTCTGATGGGAAGGTGGTCTATTTTCTGATTGCTTGGTGGGCTATTTTCTGATTGGTTAGTGGGATATTTTCCGATTGGTTGGTGGGATATTTTCCGATTGGAAGGTGGGACATTTTCTGATTGGTTGGTGGGCTATGTTCTGATTGGTTGGTGGGCTATTTTCTGATTGGTTGGTGGGCTATTTTCTGATCGGTTGGTGTGCTATTTTCTGATTGGTTGGTGTGTTATTTCTGATGGGATGGTGGTCTATTTTCTGATTAGTTGGTGGGCTATTTTCTGCTTGGATGGTGGGCTATTTTCTGATTGTTTGGTGGGCTATTTTCTGATTGGTTGGTAAGGTATTTCTGATGGGATGGTGGTCTATTTTCTGATTGGTTGGTGGGATATTTTCTGATTGGATGGTGGGATATTTTCTGTTTGGTTGGTGGTCTATTTTCTGCTGGGTCGGTGCGCTATTTTCTGATTGTTTGGTAAGGTATTTCTGATGGGATGGTGGTCTATTTTCTGATTGTTTGGTGGGCTATTTTCTGATTGGTTGCTGGGCTATTTTCTGCTTGGTCGGGGGGCTATTTTCTGATTGTTTGGTAAGGTATTTCTGATGGGATGGTGGTCTATTTTCTGATTGGTTGGTGGGATATTTTCTGATTGGATGGTGGGATATTTTCTGATTGGATGGTGGGCTATTTTCTAATTGTTTGGTGGGCTGTTTTCTGATTGGTTGGTGGGATATTTTCTGATTGGTTGGTATGGTATTTCTGATGGGATGGTGGTCTATTTTCTGATTGGTTGGTGGGATATTTTCTGATTGGATGGTGGGATTATTTTCTGATTGGATGGTGGGATATTTACTGATTGTATGGTGGGCTATTTTCTGATTGGTTGGTGGGCTATTTTCTGATTGGTTGGTGGGATATTTTCTGATTGGATGGTGGGATATTTTCTGATTGGTTGGTGGTCTATTTTCTGCTGGGTCGGTGCGCTATTTTCTGATTGTTTGGTAAGGTATTTCTGATGGGATGGTGGTCTATTTTCTGATTGTTTGGTGGGCTATTTTCTGATTGGTTGGTGGGCTATTTTCTGCTTGGTCGGTGGGCTATTTTCTGATTGTTTGGTAAGGTATTTCTGATGGGATGGTGGGCTATTTTCTGATTGTTTGGTAAGGTATTTCTGATGGGATGGTGGTCTATTTTCTGATTGGTTGGTGGGCTATTTTCTGATTGTTTGGTAAGGTATTTCTGATGGGATGGTGGTCTATTTTCTGATTGTTTGGTGGGCTATTTTCTGATTGGTTGGTGGGCTATTTTCTGCTTGGTCGGTGGGCTATTTTCTGATTGTTTGGTAAGGTATTTCTGATGGGATGGTGGTCTATTTTCTGATTGTTTGGTGGGCTATTTTCTGATCGGTTGGTGTGCTATTTTCTGATTGGATGCTGGGCGATTTTCTGATTAGTTGGTGTGTTATTACTGATGGGATTATGGTCTATTTTCTGATTAGTTGGTGGGCTATTTTCTGTTTGGATGGTGGGCTATTTTCTGATTGGTTGGTGGGATATTTTCTGATTGGATGGTGGGATATTTTCTGATTGGTTGGTGGTCTATTTTCTGCTGGGTCGGTGCGCTATTTTCTGATTGTTTGGTAAGGTATTTCTGATGGGATGGTGGTCTATTTTCTGATTGTTTGGTGGGCTATTTTCTGATTGGTTGGTGGGATATTTTCTGATTGGATGGTGGGCTATTTTCTGATTGTTTTATGGGCTATTTTCTGATTGGTTGGTGGGCTATTTTCTGCTTGGTCGGTGGGCTATTTTCTGATTGTTTGGTAAGGTATTTCTGATGGGATGGTGGTCTATCTTCTGATTGTTTGGTGGGCTATTTTCTGATCGGTTGGTGTGCTATTTTCTGATTGGATGCTGGGCGATTTTCTGATTAGTTGGTGTGTTATTACTGATGGGATTATGGTCTATTTTCTGATTAGTTGGTGGGCTATTTTCTGTTTGGATGGTGGGCTATTTTCTGATTGGTTGGTGGGATATTTTCTGATTGGATGGTGGGATATTTTCTGATTGGTTGGTGGTCTATTTTCTGCTGGGTCGGTGCGCTATTTTCTGATTGTTTGGTAAGGTATTTCTGATGGGATGGTGGTCTATTTTCTGATTGTTTGGTGGGCTATTTTCTGATTGGTTGGTGGAATATTTTCTGATTGGATGGTGGTCTATTTTCTGATTGCTTGGTGGGCTATTTTCTGATTGGTTGGTGGGATATTTTCTGATTGGTAGGTGGGCTATTTTATGATTGGTTGGTGGAATATTTTCTGATCGGTTGGTGGGCTATTTTCTGATTGTTTGGTGGGCTATTTTCTGATTGGTTGGTGGGATATTTTCTGATTGTTGGTGGGATATTTTCTAATTGGATTTTGGGATATTTTCCAATTGGATGGTGGGATATTTTCGGATTGGTTGGTGGGAGATTTTCCTATTCGATGGTGGGATATTTTCCGAATGGATGGTGGGCTATTTTCTGAGTGGATGGTGGGCTATTTTCTGATTGGTTGGTGGGCTATTTTCCTATTGGTTGGTGGGCTATTTTCCGATTGTTTGGTGGGCTATTTTCTGAATGGTTGGTGGGCTATTTTCTGATTGGTTGGTATGGTATTTCTGATGGGATGGTGGTCTATTTTCTGATTGGTTGGTGGCCAATTTTCTGATTGGTTTGTGGGATATTTTCTGATAGTTTGTGGGCTATTTTCCGATGCGATGGTGGGATATTTTCCGATTGGTTGGTGGACTATTTTCTGACTGGATGGTGCTCGATTTTCTGATTGGACAGTGGTCTTTTTACTGATTGGTTGTTGGGCTATTTTCTGATTTGTTCTTGGGCTATTATCTGATTGGTTGGTGGGCTATTTTCTGATTTGTTGGTTAGGTATTTCTGATGGGATGGTGGTCTATTTTCTGATTGGTTGGTGGGTTATTTTCTGATTGGTTGGTGGGTTATTTTCTGATTGTTTGCTGGGTTATTTTCCGAATGGTTGGTGGTCTATTTTCTGATTGGTTGGTATGGTATTTCTGACGGGATGGTGGTCTATTTTCTGATTGGTTGGTAAGGTATTTCTGATGGGATGGTGGTCTATTTTCTGATTGGTTGGTGGACTATTTTCTGATTGGATGGTGGGCGAATCCCTGATTGGACAGTGGACTTTTTTCTGATTGGATGGTGGGCTATTTTCTGATTGGTTGTTGGGCTATTTTCTGATTGGTTGGTTGGCTAATTTCTCATTGGTTGGTATGGTATTTCTGATGGGATGGTGGTCTATTTTCTGATTGTTTGGTGGGATATTTTCTGATTGCTTGGTGGGCTATTTTCTGATTGTTTGGTGGCCTATTTTCTGAATGGTTGGTGGGCTATTTTCTGATTGGTTGGTATGGTATTTCTGATGGGATGGTGGTCTATTTTCTGATTGGTTGGTGGACTATTTTCTGACAGGTTGGTGCGTTATTTTCTGATTGGATGGTGGGCTATTTTCTGATTTGTTGGTATGGTATTTCTGATGGGTTGGAGGTCTATTTTCTGATTGGTTGCTGGGATATTTTCTGATTGGTTGGTGGGCTATTGTTGATTGGTTGGTGGGCTATTTGCTGATTTTTTGGTGGGCTATTTTCTGAAGGTGGGTATGGTATTTCTCATGGGATGTTGGTCTATTTTCTGATTGTTTAGTGGCATATTTTCTGATTGGATGGTGGGATATTTTCTGATTCCTTGGTGGGCTATTTTCTGATTGGTTGGTGGGCTATTTTCCGCTTCGGTGGTGGGATTTATACTAACTGGTTGGTGGAAAATTTTCTGATTGGATGGTCGTCTATTTTCTGATTGAATGGTGGGCTATTTTCTAATTGGTTGGTGGGATATTTTCTGATTGGATGGTGGGCTATTTTCTGATTGGTTGGTGGACTATTTTCTGATTGGATATTGGTCTATTTCCTGATTGCTTGGTGGGCTATTTTCTGATTGGTTGGTGGGCTACTTTCTGATTGGATGATGGTGTATTTTCCGATTGGATGGTGGGGTATGTTCTGATTGGTTGGTGGGATATTTTCTGATTGGTTGGTGGGATATTTTCTGATTGGATGGTGGGATTGTTTCTGATTGGATGGTGTGATATTTTCTGATTGGATGGTGGACTATTTTTGGATTGGATGGTGGGGTGTTTTCTGATTGGATGGTAGGGTATTTTCTGATTGGATGGTAGGATATTTTCTGATTGGTTGGTGAGATATATTCCGATTCGATGGTGGGATATTTTCTGATTGGTTGGTGGACTATTTTCTGATTGGATGGTGGTATATTTTCCGATTGAATGGTGGGATATTTTCTGATTGGTTGGTGGGATATTTTCCGATGGGATGGTATGATATTTTCCGATTGGATGGTGGGGTATATTCTGATTGGATTGTGGGATATTTTCTGATTGGTTGGTGGGCTATTTTCTGATTGGTTAGTCGGCTATTCTCTGATTGGTTGGTGGGCCATTTTCTCATTGGTTGGGGGTTATTTTCTGATTGGATGGTGGGATATTTTCTGATTGGTTGGTGGTCAATTTCTGATTGGATGGTGGGCTATTTTCTGATTGGATGGTGGTCTATTTTCTGATTGCTTGGTGGGCTATTTTCTGATTGGTTGGTGGGATATTTTCTGATTGGTAGGTGGGCTATTTTATGATTGGTTGGTGGAATATTTTCTGATCGGTTGGTGGGCTATTTTCTGACAGGTTGGTGCGATATTTTCTGATTGGATGGTGGGCTATTTTCTGATTTGTTGGTATGGTATTTCTGATGGTTTGGTGGTCTATTTTCTGATTGTTTAGTGGGCTATTTTCTGATTGGATGGTGGGATATTTTCTGATTCCTTGGTGGGCTATTTTCTGATTGGTTTGTGGGCTATTTTCAGATTCGGTGGCGGGATTTATGGGGTTGGTGGAAAGTTTTCTGATTGGATGGTGATCTATTTTCTGAATGGATGGTGGGCTATTTTCTGATTTGTTGGTATGGTATTTCTGATGGGATGGTGGTCTATTTTCTGATTGGTTGGTGGGATATTTTCTGATTGGTTGGTGGACTATTGTCTGATTGGTTGTTGGGCTATTTGCTGATTGGTTGGTGGGCTATTTTCTGAAGGTTTGTATGGTATTTCTGATGGGATGGTGGTCTATTTTCTGATTGGTTGGTGGGATATTTTCTGATTGGTTGGTGGGCTATTGTCTGATTGGTTGTTGGGCTATTTGCTGATTGGTTGGTGGGCTATTTTCTGAAGGTTGGTATGGTATTTCTGATGGGATGGTGGTCTATTTTCTGATTGTTTAGTGGGATATTTTCTGATTGGATGGTGGGATATTTTCTGCTTCCTTGGTGGTCTATTTTCTGATTGGATGGTGGGCTATTGTCCGTTTGGATGGTGGGGTATTTTCTGAGTGGTTGGTGGGATATTTTCTGATTGGTTGGTGGGCTATTTTATGATTGGTTGGTGGAATATTTTCTGATCGGTTGGTGGGCTATTTTCTGATTGGTTGGTGGGCTATGTTCTGATTGGTTGGTTGGATATTTTTGATTGGTTGGTATGGTATTTCTGATGGTAGGGTGGTCTAATTTCTGATTGTTTGGTGGGCTATTTTCTGATTGGTTGGTGGGATATTTTCTGATTGGTTGGTGGGATATTTTCTAATTGGATTTTGGGATATTTTCCAATTGGATGGTGGGATATTTTGGATTGGTTGGTGGGAGATTTTCCTATTCGATGGTGGGATATTTTCCGAATGGATGGTGGGCTATTTTCTGAGTGGAGGGTGGGATATTTTCTGATTGGTTGGTGGGCTATTTTCCTATTGGTTGGTGGGCTATTTTCCGATTGTTTGGTGGGCTATTTTCTGAATGGTTGGTGGGCTATTTTCTGATTGGTTGGTATGGTATTTCTGATGGGATGGTGGTCTATTTTCTGATTGGTTGGTGGCCAATTTTCTGATTGGTTTGTGGGATATTTTCTGATAGTTTGTGGGCTATTTTCCGATGCGATGGTGGGATATTTTCCGATTGGTTGGTGGACTATTTTCTGACTGGATGGTGCTCGATTTTCTGATTGGACAGTGGTCTTTTTACTGATTGGTTGTTGGGCTATTTTCTGATTTGTTCTTGGGCTATTATCTGATTGGTTGGTGGGCTATTTTCTGATTTGTTGGTTAGGTATTTCTGATGGGTTGGTGGTCTATTTTCTGATTGGTTGGTGGGATATTTTCTGATTGGTTGGTGGGCTATTGTTGATTGGTTGGTGGGCTATTTGCTGATTTTTTGGTGGGCTATTTTCTGAAGGTTGGTATGGTATTTCTGATGGGATGTTGGTCTATTTTCTGATTGTTTAGTGGCATATTTTCTGATTGGATGGTGGGATATTTTCTGATTCCTTGGTGGGCTATTTTCTGATTGGTTGGTGGGCTATTTTCCGCTTCGGTGGTGGGATTTATACTGACTGGTTGGTGGAAAATTTTCTGATTGGATGGTCGTCTATTTTCTGATTGAATGGTGGGCTATTTTCTGATTGGTTGGTGGGATATTTTCTGATTGGATGGTGGGCTATTTTCTGATTGGTTGGTGGACTATTTTCTGATTGGATGGTGGTCTATTTCCTGATTGCTTGGTGGGCTATTTTCTGATTGGTTGGTGGGCTACTTTCTGATTGGATGGTGGTATATTTTCCGATTGGATGGTGGGGTATTTTCTGATTGGTTGGTGGGATATTTTCTGATTGGTTGGTGGGATATTTTCTGATTGGATGGTGGGACTGTTTCTGATTGGATGGTGTGATATTTTCTGATTGAATGGTGGACTATTTTCTGATTGGATGGTGGGATGTTTTCTGATTGGATGGTAGGATATTGTCTGATTGGTTGGTGAGATATATTCCGATTCGATGGTGGGATATTTTCTGATTGGTTGGTGGACTATTTTCTGATTGGATGGTGGTATATTTTCCGATTGGTTGGTGGGATATTTTCTGATTGGTTGTTGGGCTATTTGCTGATTGGTTGGTGGGCTATTTTCTGAAGGTTGGTATGGTATTTCTGATGGGATGGTGGTCTATTTTCTGATTGTTTAGTGGGATATTTTCTGATTGGATGGTGGGATATTTTCTGCTTCCTTGGTGGGCTATTTTCTGATTGGATGGTGGGCTATTTTCCGATTGGATGGTGGGGTATTTTCTGAGTGGTTGGTGGGATACTTTCCGATGGGATTGTGTGATATTTTCCGATTGGATGGTGAGGTATATTCTGATTGGATTGTGGGATATTTTCTGATTGGTTGGTGGGCTATTGTCTGATTGATTGTTGGGCTATTTGCTGATTGGTTGGTGGGCTATTTTCTGAAGGTTGGTATGGTATTTCTGATGGGATGGTGGTCTATTTTCTGATTGTTTAGTGGGATATTTTCTGATTGGATGGTGGGATATTTTCTGCTTCCTTGGTGGGCTATTTTCTGATTGGATGGTGGGCTATTTTCCGATTGGATGGTGGGGTATTTTCTTAGTGGTTGGTGGGATACTTTCCGATGGGATTGTGTGATATTTTCCGATTGGATGGTGAGGTATATTCTGATTGGATTGTGGGATATTTTCTGATTGGTTGGTGGGCTATTTTCTGATTGGTTAGTCGGCTATTCTCTGATTGGTTGGTGGGCCATTTTCTCATTGGTTGGGGGTTATTTTCTGATTGGATGGTGGGATATTTTCTGATTGGTTGGTGGTCAATTTCTGATTGGATTGTGGGCTATTTTCTGATTGGATGGTGGTCTATTTTCTGATTGGTTGGTGGAATATTTTCTGATTGGATGGTGGTCTATTTTCTGATTGCTTGGTGGGCTATTTTCTGATTGGTTGGTGGGATATTTTCTGATTGGTAGGTGGGCTATTTTATGATTGGTTGGTGGAATATTTTCTGATCGGTTGGTGGGCTATTTTCTGACAGGTTGGTATGGTATTTCTGATGGTTTGGTGGTCTATTTTCTGATTGTTTAGTGGGATATTTTCTGATTGGATGGTGGGATATTTTCTGATTCCTTGGTGGGCTATTTTCTGATTGGTTTGTGGGCTATTTTCCGATTCGGTGGCGGGATTTATGGGGTTGGTGGAAAGTTTTCTGATTGGATGGTGATCTATTTTCTGAATGGATGGTGGGCTATTTTCTGATTGTTTGGTGGGCTTATTTTCTGATTGGATGGTGGGCTATTTTCTGATTGGTTGGTGGACTATTTTCTGATTGGATGGTGGTCTATTTTCTGATTGCTTGGTGGGCTATTTTCTGATTGGTTGGTGGGATATTTTCTGATTGGTTGGTGGGCTATTGTTGATTGGTTGGTGGGCTATTTGCTGATTTTTTGGTTGGCTATTTTCTGAAGGTTGGTATGGAATTTCTGATGGGATGGTGGTCTATTTTCTGATTGTTTAGTGGTATATTTTCTGATTGGATGGTGGGATATTTTCTGATTCCTTTGTGGGCTATTTTTTGATTATTGGTGGTCTATTTCCTGATTGCTTGGTGGGCTATTTTCTGATTGGTTGGTGGGATACTTTCTGATTGGATGGTGGTATATTTTCCGATTGAATGGTGGGATATTTTCTGATTGGTTGGTGGGCTATTTTCTGATTGGATGGTGGGATATTTTCTGATTGCTTAGTGGGCTATTTTCTGATTGGATGGTGGGGTATTTTCTGATAGGATGGTGGGATATTTTCTGATTGGATCGTGGGATATTTTCTGATTGGATGGTGGATTATTTTCTGATTGGATTGTGGGGTGTGTTCTGATTGGATAGTAGGATATTTTCTGATTGGATGGTAGGATATTTTCTGATTGGTTGGTGGACTATTTTCTGATTGGATGGTGGACTATTTTCTGATTGGATGGTGGTCTATTTTCTGATTGGACGGTGAGCTATTTTCTGATTGGTTGGTGGGCTATTTTCTGATTGGTTGTTGGGCTATTTTCTGATTGGTTGGTGGGCTAATTTCTGATTGGTTGGTATGGTAGTTCTGATGGGTGGTGGTCTATTTTCTGATTGGTTGGTGGGATATTTTCTGATTGGTTGGTGGGCTATTTTCTGATTGTTTGGTGGCCTATTTTCTGAATGGTTGGTGGGCTATTTTCTGATTGTTTGGTATGGTATTTCTGATGGGATGGTGGTCTATTTTCTGATTGGTTGGTGGACTATTTTCTGACAGGTTGGTGCAATATTTTCTGATTGGATGGTGGGCTCTTTTCTGATTTGTTGGTATGGTATTTCTGATGGGATGGTGGTCTATTTTCTGCTTGGTTGGTGGGATATTTTATTATTGGTTGGTGGGCTATTGTTGATTGGTTGGTGGGCTATTTTCCGATTCGATGTTGGGATATTTTCCGATTGGTTGGTGGACTATTTTCTGATTGGATGGTGCGCGATTTTCTGATTGGACAGTGGTCTTTTTACTGATTGGTTGTTGGGCTATTTTCTGATTTGTTCTTGGGCTATTATCTGATTGGTTGTTGGACTATTTTCTGATTTGTTGGTTAGGTATTTCTGATGGGATGGTGGTCTATTTTCTGCTTGGTTGGTGGGTTATTTTCTGATTGGTTGGTGGGCTATTTTCTGATTGATTGCTGGGCTATTTTCTGAATGGTTGGTGGTCTATTTTCTTTGTGGTTGGTATGGTATTTCTGACGGGATGGTGGTCTATTTTCTGATTGGTTGGTGGGATATTTTCTGATTGGTTGGTGGGCTATTGTCTGATTGGTTGTTGGGCTATTTGCTGATTAGTTGGTGGACTATTTTCTGATTGGTTTGTGGGATATTTTCCGATTCGATTGTGGGATATTTTCCGATTGGTTGGTGGACTATTTTCTGATTGGATGGTGCTCCATTTTCTGATTGGACAGTGGTCTTTTTACTGATTGGATGGTGGGCTATTTTCTGATTTGTTCTTGGGCTATTTTCTGATTGGTTGGTGGTCTATTTTCTGATTGGTTGGTGGGATATTTTCTGATTGGTTGGTGGACTATTTTATGATTGGTTGTTGGAATATTTTCTGATTGGTTGGTGGGCTATTTTCTGATTAGTTGGTGGGCTATGTTCTGATTGGTTGGTTGGATATTTTTGATTGGTTGGTATGGTATTTCTGATGGGAGGGTGGTCTAATTTCTGATTGTTTGGTGGGCTATTTTCTGATTGGTTGGTGGGATATTTTCTGATTGGTTGGTTAGGTGTTTCTGATGGGATGGTGGTCTATTTTCTGATTGGCTGGTGGCCTATTTTCTGATTGGTTTGTGCGATATTTTCTGATTGGTTTGTGGGCTATTTTCCGATTCGATGGTGGGATATTTCCGATTGGTTGGTGGACTATTTTCTGATTAGATGGTGCTCGATTTTCTGATTGGTCAGTGGTCTTTTTACTGATTGGTTGTTGGGCTATTTTCTGATTTGTTCTTGGGCTATTATCTGATTGGTTGGTGGGCTATTTTCTGATTTGTTGGTTAGGTATTTCTGATGGGATGGTGGGCTATTTTCTGATTGGTTGGTGTGTTATTTTCTGAATTTTTTGTGGTCTATTTTCTGATTGGTTGGTAGGGTATTTCTGACGGGATGGTGGTCTATTTTCTGATTGGTTGGTGGGATATTTTCTGATTGGTTGGTGGGCTATTGTCTGATTGGTTGTTGTGCTATTTGCTGATTAGTTGGTGGACTATTTTCTGATTGGTTTGTGGAATATTTTCCGATTCGATTGTGGGATATTTTCCGATTGGTTGGTGGATTATTTTCTGATTGGATGGTGCTCGATTTTCTGATTGGACAGTGGTCTTTTTACTGATTGGATGGTGGGCTATTTTCTGATTCGTTGGTGGGATATTTTCTGATTGGATGGTGGGCTATTTTCTGATTGGTTGGTGGGATATTTTCTAATTGGTTGGTGGACTATTTTCTGATTGGATGGTGGTCTATTTTCTGATTGGTTGGTGGGATATTTTCTAATTGGTTGGTGGGCTATTTTCTGATTGTTTGGTGGGCTATTTTCTGAATGGTTGGTAGTCTATTTTCTGATTGGTTGGTATGGTATTTCTGATGGGATGGTGGTCTATTTTTTGATTGGTTGGTGGTATATTTTCTGATTTGTTGGTGAGCTATTGTCTGATTGGTTGTTGGGCTATTTGCTGATTGGTTGATGGGCTATTTTCTGAAGGTTGGTATGATATTTCTGATGGGATGGTGGTCTATTTTCTGATTGTTTAGTGGGATATTTTCAGATTGGATGGTGGGACATTTTCTGATTCCTTGGTGGGCTATTTTCTGATTGGTTGGTGGGCTATTTTCCGCTTCGGTGCTGGGATTTATTCTGACTGGTTGGTGGAAAATTTTCTGATTGGATGGTCGTCTATCTTCTGATTGGATGGTGGGCTATTTTCTGATTCGTTGGTGGGATATTTTCTGATTGGATTGTGGGCTATTTTCTGATTGGTTGGTGGACTATTTTCTGAATGGTTGGTGGGCTATTTTCTGATTGGTTGGTATGGTATTTCTGATGGGATGGTGATCTATTTTATGATTGGTTGGTGGACTATTTCCTGACAGGTTGGTGCGTTATTGTCTGATTGGATGGTGGGCTATTTTCTGATTTGTTGGTATGGTATTTCTGATGGGATGGTGGTCTATTTTCTGATTGTTTGGTGGGATATTTTCTGATTGGTTGGTGGGCTATTGTTGATTGGTTGGTGGGCTATTTGCTGATTTTTTGGTGGGCTATTTTCTGAAGGTTGGTATGGTATTTCTGATGGGATGGTGGTCTATTTTCTGATTGTTTAGTGGCATATTTTCTGATTGGATGGTGGGATATTTTCTGATTCCTTTGTGGGCTATTTTTTGATTATTGCTGGTCTATTTCCTGATTGCTTGGTGGGCTATTTTCTGATTGGTTGGTGGGATACTTTCTGATTGGATGGTGGTATATTTTCCTATTGAATGTTGGGATATTTTCTGATTGGTTGGTGGGATATTTTCCGATGGGGTGGTGGGATATTTTCCAATTGGATGGTGGGGAATTTTCTGATTGGATTGTGGGATATTTTCTGATTGGTTGGTGGGCTATTTTCTGATTGGTTGGTCGCCTATTCTCTGATGGTTGGTGGGCCATTTTCTGATTGATTGGTGGGCTATTTTCTGATTGGATGGTGGGATATTTTCTGATTGCTTAGTGGGCTATTTTCTGATTGGATGGTGGGGTATTTTCTGATAGGATGGTAGGGTATTTTCTGATTGTTTGGTGGGCTATTTTCTGATTGGTTGGTGTGGTATTTCTGATGGGATGGTGGTCTATTTTCTGATTGGTTGGTGGGATATTTTCTGATTGGATGGTGGGATATTTTCTGTTTGGTTGGTGGTCTATTTTCTGCTGGGTCGGTACGCTATTTTCTGATTGTTTGGTAAGGTATTTCTGATGGGATGGTGGTCTATTTTCTGATTGTTTGGTGGGCTATTTTCTGCTTGGTCGGGGGGCTATTTTCTGATTGTTTGGTAAGGTATTTCTGATGGGATGATGGTCTATTTTCTGATTGGTTGGTGGGATATTTTCTGATTGGATGGTGGGATATTTTCTGATTGGATGGTGGGCTATTTTCTAATTGTTTGGTGGGCTATTTTCTGATTGTTTGGTGGGCTATTTTCTTATTGGTTGGTGGGATATTTTCTGATTGGTTGGTATGGTATTTCTGATGGGATGGTGGTCTATTTTCTGATTGGTTGGTGGGATATTTTCTGAATGGATGGTGGGATATTTTCTGATTGGTTGGTGGGCTATTTTCTGCTTGGTCGGTGGGCTATTTTCTTATTGTTTGGTAAGGTATTTCTGATGGGATGGTGGTCTATTTTCTGATTGGTTGATGGGTTATTTTCTGATTGGATGGTGGGCTATTTTCTGATTGGATGGTGGGCTATTTTCTGATTGTTTGATGGGCTATTTTCTGATTGGTTGGTGGGATATTTTCTGATTGGTTGGTGGGATATTTAATGATTGGTTGGTGGAATATTTTCTGATTGGTTGATATGGTATTTCTGTTGGGATGGTGGTCTATTTTCTGATCGTTTGGTGGGCTATTTTCTGATTGGTTGGTGGGCTATATTCTGATTGTTTGGTGGGCTATTTTCTGATAAGTTGGTATGATATTTCTGATGGGATGGTGTTCTACTTTATGATTGGTTGGTGGGATATTTTCTGATTGGATGGTGGGCTATTTTCTGACGGCTTGGTGGGCTATTTTCTGATTGCTTGGTGGGCTATTTTCTAATTGCTTGGTGGGATATTTTCTGATTGGTTGGTATTATATTTCTGAAAGGATGGTGGTCTATTTTCTGATTGGTTGGTGGGCTATTGTCAGATTGGTTGGTGATCTATTTTCTTATTGTTTGGTAAGGTATTTCCGATGGGATGGTGGTCTATTTTCTGATTGTTTGGTGGGATATTTTCTGATTGGTTGGTGGGCTATTTTCTGATTGTTTGGTGGGCTATTTTCTGATTGGTTGGTATGGTATTTCTGATGGGATAGTGTTCTACTTTATGATTGGTTGGTTGGATATTTTCTGATTCCTTGGTGGGCTATTTTCTGATTGGTTGGTGGGCTATTTTCTGCTGGGTCGGTGGTCTATTTTCTTATTGTTTGGTAAGGTATTTCTGATGGGATGGTTGTCTATTTTCTGATTGGTTGGTGGGATATTTTCTGATTGGATGGTGGGATATTTTCTGATTGGATGGTGGGCTATTTTCTGATTGGTTGGTGGGCTATCTTTTGATTGGTTGGTAAGGTATTTCTGATGAGATGGTGTTCTATTTTCTGATTGGTTGGTGGGATATTTTCTGATTCGATGGTGGGATATTTTCTGATTGGATGGTGGGCTATTTTCTGATTGGTTGGTGGGCTATCTTTTGATTGGTTGGTAAGGTATTTCTGATGAGATGGTGTTCTATTTTCTGATTGGTTGGTGGGATATTTTCTGATTCGATGGTGGGATATTTTCTGATAGTTTGGTGGGCTAATTTCTGATTGCTTGGTGGGCTATTTTCTGAATGGTTGGTGGGATATTTTCTGATTGGTTGCTGGGATATTTTCTGATTGGTTGGTGTGCTAATTTCTGATTGGTTGGTGGGCGATTTTCTGATTGGTTGGTGTGTTATTTCTGATGGGATGGTGGTCTAATTTTCTGATTAGTTGGTGGGCTATTTTCTGCTTGGATAGTGGGCTATTTTCTGATTGGTTGGTGGGCTATTTTCTGATTGGTTGGTAAGGTATTTCTGATGGGATGGTGGTCGATTTTTTGATTGTTTGGTGGGATATTCTCTGATTGGATGGTGGGATATTTTCTGATTGGTTGGTGGGCTATTTTCTGCTTGGTCGGTGGGCTATTTTCTGACTGTTTGGTAAGGTATTTCTGATGGGATGGTGGTCTATTTTCTGATTGGTTGGTGGGATATTTTCTGATTGGATGGTGGGATATTTTCTGATTGGATGGTGGGCTATTTTCTGATTGTTTGGTGGGCTATTTTCTTATTGGTTGGTGGGATATTTTCTGATTGTTTGGTATGGTATTTCTGATGGGATGGTGGTCTATTTTCTGATTGGTTGGTGGGATATTTTCTGAATGGATGGTGGGATATTTTCTGATTGGTTGGTGGGCTATTTTCTGCTTGGTCGGTGGGCTATTTTCTTATTGTTTGGTAAGGTATTTCTGATGGGATGGTGGTCTATTTTCTGATTGGTTGATGGGTTATTTTCTGATTGGATGGTGGGTTATTTTCTGATTGGATGGTGGGCTATTTTCTGATTGTTTGGTGGGCTATTTTCTGATTGGTTGGTATTATATTTCTGAAAGGATGGTGGTCTATTTTCTGATTGGTTGGTGGGCTATTGTCAGATTGGTTGGTGATCTATTTTCTTATTGTTTGGTAAGGTATTTCCGATGGGATGGTGGTCTATTTTCTGATTGGTTGGTGGGATATTTTCTGATTGGTTGGTGGGCTATTTTCTGATTGTTTGGTGGGCTATTTTCTGATTGGTTGGTGGGATATTTTCTGATTGGATGGTGGGATATTTTCTGATTGGATGGTGGGCTATTTTCTGATTGTTTGGAGGGCTATTTTCTTATTGGTTGGTGGGATATTTTCTGATTAGTTGGTATGGTATTTCTGATGGGATGGTGGTCTATTTTCTGATTGGTTGGTGGGATATTTTCTGAATGGATGGTGGGATATTTTCTGATTGGTTGGTGGACTATTTTCTGCTTGGTCGGTGGGCTATTTTCTTATTGTTTGGTAAGGTATTTCTGATGGGATGGTGGTCTATTTTCTGATTGGTTGATGGGATATTTTCTGATTGGATGGTGGGTTATTTTCTGATTGGATGGTGGGCTATTTTCTGATTGTTTGGTGGGCTATTTTCTGATTGGTTGGTTGGATATTTTCTGATTGGTTGCTGGGATATTTAATGATTGGTTGGTGGAATATTTTCTGATTGGTTGATATGGTATTTCTGATGGGATGGTGGTCTCTTTTCTGATCGTTTGGTGGGCTATTTTCTGATTGGTTGGTATGGTATTTCTGATGGGATGGTGTTCTACTTTATGATTGGTTGGTTGGATATTTTCTGATTGGATGGTGGGATATTTTCTGATTGCTTGGTGTGCTATTTTCTGATTGTTTGGTGGGCTATTTTCTGATTGGTTGGTATGGTATTTCTGATGGGATAGTGTTCTACTTTATGATTGGTTGGTTGGATATTTTCTGATTGGGTGGTGGGATATTTTCTGATTGCTTGGTGGGCTATTTTCTGATTGCTTGGTGGTCTATTTTCTGCTGGGTCGGTGCGCTATTTTCTGATTGTTTGGTAAGGTATTTCTGATGGGATGGTGGTCTATTTTCTGATTGTTTGGTGGGCTATTTTCTGATTGGTTGGTGGGATATTTTCTGATTGGATGGTGGGCTATTTTCTGATTGTTTTATGGGCTATTTTCTGACTGGTTGGTTGGATATTTTCTGATTGGTTGGTATGGTATTTCTGTTGGGATGGTGGTCTATTTTCTGATCGTTTGGTGGGCTATTTTCTGATTGGTTGGTGGGCTATATTCTGATTGTTTAGTGGGCTATTTTCTGATTGGTTGGTATGATATTTCTGATGGGATGGTGTTCTACTTTATGATTGGTTGGTGGGATATTTTCTGATTGGATGGTGGGCTATTTTCTGACGGCTTGGTGGGCTATTTTCTGATTGGTTGGTGGGCTATTGTCAGATTGGTTGGTGATCTATTTTCTTATTGTTTGGTAAGGTATTTCCGATGGGATGGTGGTCTATTTTCTGATTGGTTGGTGGGATATTTTCTGATTGGTTGGTGGGCTATTTTCTGATTGTTTGGTGGGCTATTTTCTGATTGGTTGGTGGGATATTTTCTGATTGGATGGTGGGATATTTTCTGATTGGATGGTGGGCTATTTTCCGATTGTTTGGAGGGCTATTTTCTTATTGGTTGGTGGGATATTTTCTGATTAGTTGGTATGGTATTTCTGATGGGATGGTGGTCTATTTTCTGATTGGTTGGTGGGATATTTTCTGAATGGATGGTGGGATATTTTCTGATTGGTTGGTGGGCTATTTTCTGCTTGGTCGGTGGGCTATTTTCTTATTGTTTGGTAAGGTATTTCTGATGGGATGGTGGTCTATTTTCTGATTGGTTGATGGGATATTTTCTGATTGGATGGTGGGTTATTTTCTGATTGGATGGTGGGCTATTTTCTGATTGTTTGGTGGGCTATTTTCTGATTGGTTGGTTGGATATTTTCTGATTGGTTGTTGGGATATTTAATGATTGGTTGGTGGAATATTTTCTGATTGGTTGATATGGTATTTCTGATGGGATGGTGGTCTCTTTTCTGATCGTTTGGTGGGCTATTTTCTGATTGGTTGGTATGGTATTTCTGATGGGATGGTGTTCTACTTTATGATTGGTTGGTTGGATATTTTCTGATTGCTTGGTGGGCTATTTTCTGATTGCTTGGTGGGCTATTTTCTGATTGTTTGGTGGGCTATTTTCTGATTGGTTGGTATGGTATTTCTGATGGGATAGTGTTCTACTTTATGATTGGTTGGTTGGATATTTTCTGATTGGGTGGTGGGATATTTTCTGATTGCTTGGTGGGCTATTTTCTGATTGCTTGGTGGACTCTTTTCTTATTGGATGGTGTTCTATTTTCTGATTGGATGGTGTTCTGTTTTCTGATTGGATGGTGTTCTATTTTCTTATCGGTTGGTGGGCTATTTTCTGATTGGTTGGTGGGCCATTTTCTGATTGGTTGGTGGGCTATATTCTGATTGGTTGGTGGGCTATTTTCTGATTGGTTGGTATTATATTTCTGAAAGGATGGTGGTCTATTTTCTGATTGGTTGGTGGGCTATTGTCAGATTGGTTGGTGATCTATTTTCTTATTGTTTGGTAAGGTATTTCTGATGGGATGGTGGTCTATTTTCTGATTGGTTGGTGGGATATTTTCTGATTGGATGGTGGGATATTTTCTGATTGGATGGTGGGCTATTTTCTGATTGGTTGGTGGGCTATCTTTTGATTGGTTGGTAAGGTATTTCTGATGAGATGGTGTTCTATTTTCTGATTGGTTGGTGGGATATTTTCTGATTCGATGGTGGGATATTTTCTGATAGTTTGGTGGGCTAATTTCTGATTGCTTGGTGGTCTATTTTCTGAATGGTTGGTGGGATATTTTCTGATTGGTTGCTGGGATATTTTCCGATTCGATGTTGGACTATTTTCTGATTGGATGGTGTACTATTTTCTGATTGGATGGTCGTCTATTTTCTGATTGGATGGTGGGCTATTTTCTGATTGGTTGTTTGACTATTTTCTTATTGGATGGTGGTCTATTTTCTGATTGCTTGTTGGGCTCTTTTCTGATTGGTTGGTGGGATATTTTCTTATTGGATGGTGGGCTATTTTCTGATTCGTTGGTGGGATATTTTCTGATTGGTTTCGATGGTATTTCTGATGGGAAGGTGGTCTATTTTCTGATTGCTTGGTGGGCTATTTTCTGATTGGTTAGTGGGATATTTTCCGATTGGTTGGTGGGATATTTTCCGATTGGAAGGTGGGACATTTTCTGATTGGTTGGTGGGCTATGTTCTGATTGGTTGGTGGGCTATTTTCTGATTGGTTGGTGGGCTATTTTCTGATCGGTTGGTGTGCTATTTTCTGATTGGTTGGTGTGTTATTTCTGATGGGATGGTGGTCTATTTTCTGATTAGTTGGTGGGCTATTTTCTGCTTGGATGGTGGGCTATTTTCTGATTGTTTGGTGGGCTATTTTCTGATTGGTTGGTAAGGTATTTCTGATGGGATGGTGGTCTATTTTCTGATTGGTTGGTGGGATATTTTCTGATTGGATGGTGGGATATTTTCTGTTTGGTTGGTGGTCTATTTTCTGCTGGGTCGGTGCGCTATTTTCTGATTGTTTGGTAAGGTATTTCTGATGGGATGGTGGTCTATTTTCTGATTGTTTGGTGGGCTATTTTCTGATTGGTTGCTGGGCTATTTTCTGCTTGGTCGGGGGGCTATTTTCTGATTGTTTGGTAAGATATTTCTGATGGGATGGTGGTCTATTTTCTGATTGGTTGGTGGGATATTTTCTGATTGGATGGTGGGATATTTTCTGATTGGATGGTGGGCTATTTTCTAATTGTTTGGTGGGCTGTTTTCTGATTGGTTGGTGGGATATTTTCTGATTGGTTGGTATGGTATTTCTGATGGGATGGTGGTCTATTTTCTGATTGGTTGGTGGGATATTTTCTGATTGGATGGTGGGATTATTTTCTGATTGGATGGTGGGATATTTACTGATTGTATGGTGGGCTATTTTCTGATTGGTTGGTGGGCTATTTTCTGATTGGTTGGTGGGATATTTTCTGATTGGATGGTGGGATATTTTCTGATTGGTTGGTGGTCTATTTTCTGCTGGGTCGGTGCGCTATTTTCTGATTGTTTGGTAAGGTATTTCTGATGGGATGGTGGTCTATTTTCTGATTGTTTGGTGGGCTATTTTCTGATTGGTTGGTGGGCTATTTTCTGCTTGGTCGGTGGGCTATTTTCTGATTGTTTGGTAAGGTATTTCTGATGGGATGGTGGTCTATTTTCTGATTGTTTGGTGGGCTATTTTCTGATCGGTTGGTGTGCTATTTTCTGATTGGATGCTGGGCGATTTTCTGATTAGTTGGTGTGTTATTACTGATGGGATTATGGTCTATTTTCTGTTTGGATGGTGGGCTATTTTCTGTTTGGATGGTGGGCTATTTTCTGATTGGTTGGTGGGATATTTTCTGATTGGATGGTGGGATATTTTCTGATTGGTTGGTGGTCTATTTTCTGCTGGGTCGGTGCGCTATTTTCTGATTGTTTGGTAAGGTATTTCTGATGGGATGGTGGTCTATTTTCTGATTGTTTGGTGGGCTATTTTCTGATTGGTTGGTGGGATATTTTCTGATTGTTTTATGGGCTATTTTCTGATTGGTTGGTGGGCTATTTTCTGCTTGGTCGGTGGGCTATTTTCTGATTGTTTGGTAAGGTATTTCTGATGGGATGGTGGTCTATTTTCTGATTGGTTGATGGGATATTTTCTGATTGGATGGTGGGTTATTTTCTGATTGGTTGGTGGGCGATTTTCTGATTGGTTGGTGTGTTATTTCTGATGGGATGGTGGTCTAATTTTCTGATTAGTTGGTGGGCTATTTTCTGCTTGGATAGTGGGCTATTTTCTGATTGGTTGGTGGGCTATTTTCTGATTGGTTGGTAAGGTATTTCTGATGGGATGGTGGTCGATTTTTTGATTGTTTGGTGGGATATTCTCTGATTGGATGGTGGGATATTTTCTGATTGGTTGGTGGGCTATTTTCTGCTTGGTCGGTGGGCTATTTTCTGACTGTTTGGTAAGGTATTTCTGATGGGATGGTGGTCTATTTTCTGATTGGTTGGTGGGATATTTTCTGATTGGATGGTGGGATATTTTCTGATTGGATGGTGGGCTATTTTCTGATTGTTTGGTGGGCTATTTTCTTATTGGTTGGTGGGATATTTTCTGATTGGTTGGTATGGTATTTCTGAAGGGATGGTGGTCTATTTTCTGATTGGTTGGTGGGATATTTTCTGAATGGATGGTGGGATATTTTCTGATTGGTTGGTGGGCTATTTTCTGCTTGGTCGGTGGGCTATTTTCTTATTGTTTGGTAAGGTATTTCTGATGGGATGGTGGTCTATTTTCTGATTGGTTGATGGGTTATTTTCTGATTGGATGGTGGGTTATTTTCTGATTGGATGGTGGGCTATTTTCTGATTGTTTGGTGGGCTATTTTCTGATTGGTTGGTATTATATTTCTGAAAGGATGGTGGTCTATTTTCTGATTGGTTGGTGGGCTATTGTCAGATTGGTTGGTGATCTATTTTCTTATTGTTTGGTAAGGTATTTCCGATGGGATGGTGGTCTATTTTCTGATTGGTTGGTGGGATATTTTCTGATTGGTTGGTGGGCTATTTTCTGATTGTTTGGTGGGCTATTTTCTGATTGGTTGGTGGGATATTTTCTGATTGGATGGTGGGCTATTTTCTGATTGTTTGGAGGGCTATTTTCTTATTGGTTGGTGGGATATTTTCTGATTAGTTGGTATGGTATTTCTGATGGGATGGTGGTCTATTTTCTGATTGGTTGGTGGGATATTTTCTGAATGGATGGTGGGATATTTTCTGATTGGTTGGTGGACTATTTTCTGCTTGGTCGGTGGGCTATTTTCTTATTGTTTGGTAAGGTATTTCTGATGGGATGGTGGTCTATTTTCTGATTGGTTGATGGGATATTTTCTGATTGGATGGTGGGTTATTTTCTGATTGGATGGTGGGCTATTTTCTGATTGTTTGGTGGGCTATTTTCTGATTGGTTGGTTGGATATTTTCTGATTGGTTGTTGGGATATTTAATGATTGGTTGGTGGAATATTTTCTGATTGGTTGATATGGTATTTCTGATGGTATGGTGGTCTCTTTTCTGATCGTTTGGTGGGCTATTTTCTGATTGGTTGGTATGGTATTTCTGATGGGATGGTGTTCTACTTTATGATTGGTTGGTTGGATATTTTCTGATTGGATGGTGGGATATTTTCTGATTGCTTGGTGGGCTATTTTCTGATTGTTTGGTGGGCTATTTTCTGATTGGTTGGTATGGTATTTCTGATGGGATAGTGTTCTACTTTATGATTGGTTGGTTGGATATTTTCTGATTGGGTGGTGGGATATTTTCTGATTGCTTGGTGGGCTATTTTCTGATTGCTTGGTGGTCTATTTTCTGCTGGGTCGGTGCGCTATTTTCTGATTGTTTGGTAAGGTATTTCTGATGGGATGGTGGTCTATTTTCTGATTGTTTGGTGGTCTATTTTCTGATTGTTTGGTGGGCTATTTTCTGATTGGTTGGTGGGATATTTTCTGATTGGATGGTGGGCTATTTTCTGATTGTTTTATGGGCTATTTTCTGATTGGTTGGTTGGATATTTTCTGATTGGTTGGTATGGTATTTCTGTTGGGATGGTGGTCTATTTTCTGATCGTTTGGTGGGCTATTTTCTGATTGGTTGGTGGGCTATATTCTGATTGTTTAGTGGGCTATTTTCTGATTGGTTGGTATGATATTTCTGATGGGATGGTGTTCTACTTTATGATTGGTTGGTGGGATATTTTCTGATTGGATGGTGGGCTATTTTCTGACGGCTTGGTGGGCTATTTTCTGATTGCTTGGTGGGCTATTTTCTGATTGGTTGGTTCGATATTTTCCTATTCGATGGTGGGATATTTTCCGATTGGTTGGTGGACTCTTTTCTTATTGGTTTGTGTTCTATTTTCTGATTGGATGCTGTTCTGTTTTCTGATTGGATGGTGGGCTATTTTCTGATTGGTTGGTGGGCTATTTTCTGATTGGTTGGTGGGCTATTTTCTGATTGGATGGTGGTCTAATTTCTGATTGGATGGTGGGCTATTTTCTGTTTGGTTGGTGGGCTATTTTCTGATTGGTTGGTGGGCTATTTTCTGATTGGTTGCTGGGCTTTGTTCTGATTGGTTGGTATGGTATTTCTGATGGGATGGTGGTCTATTTTCTGATTGGATGGTGGGATATTTTCTGATTGGATGGTGGGATATTTTCTGATTGGTTGGTGGGATATTTACTGATTGTATTGTGGGCTATTTTCTGAATGGTTGGTGGGCTATTTTCTGATTGGTTGGTGGGACATTTTCTGATTGGAGGGTGGGATATTTTCCGATTGGATGTTGGTGTATCTTCTGTTTGGTTGGTGGGATATTTTCCGAGTGGATGGTGGCATATTTTCCGATTGGATGGTGGGCTATTTTGCGATTGGATTGTGGTATATTTTCTGCTTGCATGGTGGTCTAATTTCTGATTGGATGGTGGGCTATTTTCTGTTTGGTTGTTGCGCTATTATCTGATTGTTTGGTGGTCTATTTTCTGATTGGTTGGTGGGATATTTTCTGATTCGATGGTGGGATATTTTCTGTTAGTTTGGTGTGCTATTTTCTGATTGCTTGGTGGGCTATTTTCTGATTGGTTGCTGGGATATTTTCTGATTGGTTGCTGGGATATTTTCCGATATGATGGTGGACTATTTTCTTATTGGATGGTGTTCTATTTTCTGATTGGATGGTGTTCTGTTTTCTGATTGTTTGGTGGGCTATTTTCTGATTGGTTGGTGGGCTATTTTCTGCTTGGATAGTGGGCTATTTTCTGATTGGTTGGTGGGCTATTTTCTGCTTGGATAGTGGGCTATTTTCTGATTGGTTGGTGGGCTATTTTCTGATTGGTTGGTAAGGTATTTCTGATGGGATGGTGGTCGATTTTTTGATTGTTTGGTGGGATATTCTCTGATTGGATGGTGGGATATTTTCTGATTGGTTGGTGGGCTATTTTCTGCTTGGTCGGTGGGCTATTTTCTGACTGTTTGGTAAGGTATTTCTGATGGGATGGTGGTCTATTTTCTGATTGGTTGGTGGGATATTTTCTGATTGGATGGTGGGATATTTTCTGATTGGATGGTGGGCTATTTTCTGATTGTTTGGTGGGCTATTTTCTTATTGGTTGGTGGGATATTTTCTGATTGGTTGGTATGGTATTTCTGATGGGATGGTGGTCTATTTTCTGATTGGTTGGTGGGATATTTTCTGAATGGATGGTGGGATATTTTCTGATTGGTTGGTGGGCTATTTTCTGCTTGGTCGGTGGGCTATTTTCTTATTGTTTGGTAAGGTATTTCTGATGGGATGGTGGTCTATTTTCTGATTGGTTGATGGGTTATTTTCTGATTGGATGGTGGGTTATTTTCTGATTGGATGGTGGGCTATTTTCTGATTGTTTGGTGGGCTATTTTCTGATTGGTTGGTATTATATTTCTGAAAGGATGGTGGTCTATTTTCTGATTGGTTGGTGGGCTATTGTCAGATTGGTTGGTGATCTATTTTCTTATTGTTTGGTAAGGTATTTCCGATGGGATGGTGGTCTATTTTCTGATTGGTTGGTGGGATATTTTCTGATTGGTTGGTGGGCTATTTTCTGATTGTTTGGTGGGCTATTTTCTGATTGGTTGGTGGGATATTTTCTGATTGGATGGTGGGCTATTTTCCGATTGTTTGGAGGGCTATTTTCTTATTGGTTGGTGGGATATTTTCTGATTAGTTGATATGGTATTTCTGATGGGATGGTGGTCTATTTTCTGATTGGTTGGTGGGATATTTTCTGAATGGATGGTGGGATATTTTCTGATTGGTTGGTGGGCTATTTTCTGCTTGGTCGGTGGGCTATTTTCTTATTGTTTGGTAAGGTATTTCTGATGGGATGGTGGTCTATTTTCTGATTGGTTGATGGGATATTTTCTGATTGGATGGTGGGTTATTTTCTGATTGGATGGTGGGCTATTTTCTGATTGTTTGGTGGGCTATTTTCTGATTGGTTGGTTGGATATTTTATGATTGGTTGTTGGGATATTTAATGATTGGTTGGTGGAATATTTTCTGATTGGTTGATATGGTATTTCTGATGGGATGGTGGTCTCTTTTCTGATCGTTTGGTGGGCTATTTTCTGATTGGTTGGTATGGTATTTCTGATGGGATGGTGTTCTACTTTATGATTGGTTGGTTGGATATTTTCTGATTGCTTGGTGGGCTATTTTCTGATTGCTTGGTGGGCTATTTTCTGATTGCTTGGTGGGCTATTTTCTGATTGTTTGGTGGGCTATTTTCTGATTGGTTGGTATGGTATTTCTGATGGGATAGTGTTCTACTTTATGATTGGTTGGTTGGATATTTTCTGATTGGGTGGTGGGATATTTTCTGATTGCTTGGTGGGCTATTTTCTGATTGCTTGGTGGACTCTTTTCTTATTGGATGGTGTTCTATTTTCTGATTGGATGGTGTTCTGTTTTCTGATTGGATGGTGTTCTATTTTCTTATCGGTTGGTGGGCTATTTTCTGATTGGTTGGTGGGCCATTTTCTGATTGGTTGGTGGGCTATATTCTGATTGGTTGGTGGGCTATATTCTGATTGGTTGGTGGGCTATTTTCTGATTGGTTGGTATTATATTTCTGAAAGGATGGTGGTCTATTTTCTGATTGGTTGGTGGGCTATTGTCAGATTGGTTGGTGATCTATTTTCTTATTGTTTGGTAAGGTATTTCTGATGGGATGGTGGTCTATTTTCTGATTGGTTGGTGGGATATTTTCTGATTGGATGGTGGGATATTTTCTGATTGGATGGTGGGCTATTTTCTGATTGGTTGGTGGGTTATCTTTTGATTGGTTGGTAAGGTATTTCTGATGAGATGGTGTTCTATTTTCTGATTGGTTGGTGGGATATTTTCTGATTCGATGGTGGGATATTTTCTGATAGTTTGGTGGGCTAATTTCTGATTGCTTGGTGGTCTATTTTCTGAATGGTTGGTGGGATATTTTCTGATTGGTTGCTGGGATATTTTCCGATTCGATGTTGGACTATTTTCTGACTGGATGGTGTACTATTTTCTGATTGGATGGTCGTCTATTTTCTGATTGGATGGTGGGCTATTTTCTGATTGGTTGTTTGACTATTTTCTTATTGGATGGTGGTCTATTTTCTGATTGCTTGTTGGGCTCTTTTCTGATTGGTTGGTGGGATATTTTCTTATTGGATGGTGGGCTATTTTCTGATTCGTTGGTGGGATATTTTCTGATTGGTTTCGATGGTATTTCTGATGGGAAGGTGGTCTATTTTCTGATTGCTTGGTGGGCTATTTTCTGATTGGTTAGTGGGATATTTTCCGATTGGTTGGTGGGATATTTTCCGATTGGAAGGTGGGACATTTTCTGATTGGTTGGTGGGCTATGTTCTGATTGGTTGGTGGGCTATTTTCTGATTGGTTGGTGGGCTATTTTCTGATCGGTTGGTGTGCTATTTTCTGATTGGTTGGTGTGTTATTTCTGATGGGATGGTGGTCTATTTTCTGATTAGTTGGTGGGCTATTTTCTGCTTGGATGGTGGGCTATTTTCTGATTGTTTGGTGGGCTATTTTCTGATTGGTTGGTAAGGTATTTCTGATGGGATGGTGGTCTATTTTCTGATTGGTTGGTGGGATATTTTCTGATTGGATGGTGGGATATTTTCTGTTTGGTTGGTGGTCTATTTTCTGCTGGGTCGGTGCGCTATTTTCTGATTGTTTGGTAAGGTATTTCTGATGGGATGGTGGTCTATTTTCTGATTGTTTGGTGGGCTATTTTCTGATTGGTTGCTGGGCTATTTTCTGCTTGGTCGGGGGGCTATTTTCTGATTGTTTGGTAAGGTATTTCTGATGGGATGGTGGTCTATTTTCTGATTGGTTGGTGGGATATTTTCTGATTGGATGGTGGGATATTTTCTGATTGGATGGTGGGCTATTTTCTAATTGTTTGGTGGGCTGTTTTCTGATTGGTTGGTGGGATATTTTCTGATTGGTTGGTATGGTATTTCTGATGGGATGGTGGTCTATTTTCTGATTGGTTGGTGGGATATTTTCTGATTGGATGGTGGGATTATTTTCTGATTGGTTGGTGGGATATTTACTGATTGTATGGTGGGCTATTTTCTGATTGGTTGGTGGGCTATTTTCTGATTGGTTGGTGGGATATTTTCTGATTGGATGGTGGGATATTTTCTGATTGGTTGGTGGTCTATTTTCTGCTGGGTCGGTGCGCTATTTTCTGATTGTTTGGTAAGGTACTTCTGATGGGATGGTGGTCTATTTTCTGATTGTTTGGTGGGCTATTTTCTGATTGGTTGGTGGGCTATTTTCTGCTTGGTCGGTGGGCTATTTTCTGATTGTTTGGTAAGGTATTTCTGATGGGATGGTGGTCTATTTTCTGATTGTTTGGTGGGCTATTTTCTGATCGGTTGGTGTGCTATTTTCTGATTGGATGCTGGGCGATTTTCTGATTAGTTGGTGTGTTATTACTGATGGGATTATGGTCTATTTTCTGATTAGTTGGTGGGCTATTTTCTGTTTGGATGGTGGGCTATTTTCTGATTGGTTGGTGGGATATTTTCTGATTGGATGGTGGGATATTTTCTGATTGGTTGGTGGTCTATTTTCTGCTGGGTCGGTGCGCTATTTTCTGATTGTTTGGTAAGGTATTTCTGATGGGATGGTGGTCTATTTTCTGATTGTTTGGTGGGCTATTTTCTGATTGGTTGGTGGGATATTTTCTGATTGGATGGTGGGCTATTTTCTGATTGTTTTATGGGCTATTTTCTGATTGGTTGGTGGGCTATTTTCTGCTTGGTCGGTGGGCTATTTTCTGATTGTTTGGTAAGGTATTTCTGATGGGATGGTGGTCTATTTTCTGATTGGTTGATGGGATATTTTCTGATTGGATGGTGGGTTATTTTCTGATTGGTTGGTGGGCGATTTTCTGATTGGTTGGTGTGTTATTTCTGATGGGATGGTGGTCTAATTTTCTGATTAGTTGGTGGGCTATTTTCTGCTTGGATAGTGGGCTATTTTCTGATTGGTTGGTGGGCTATTTTCTGATTGGTTGGTAAGGTATTTCTGATGGGATGGTGGTCGATATTTTGATTGTTTGGTGGGATATTCTCTGATTGGATGGTGGGATATTTTCTGATTGGTTGGTGGGCTATTTTCTGCTTGGTCGGTGGGCTATTTTCTGACTGTTTGGTAAGGTATTTCTGATGGGATGGTGGTCTATTTTCTGATTGGTTGGTGGGATATTTTCTGATTGGATGGTGGGATATTTTCTGATTGGATGGTGGGCTATTTTCTGATTGTTTGGTGGGCTATTTTCTTATTGGTTGGTGGGATATTTTCTGATTGGTTGGTATGGTATTTCTGATGGGATGGTGGTCTATTTTCTGATTGGTTGGTGGGATATTTTCTGAATGGATGGTGGGATATTTTCTGATTGGTTGGTGGGCTATTTTCTGCTTGGTCGGTGGGCTATTTTCTTATTGTTTGGTAAGGTATTTCTGATGGGATGGTGGTCTATTTTCTGATTGGTTGATGGGTTATTTTCTGATTGGATGGTGGGTTATTTTCTGATTGGATGGTGGGCTATTTTCTGATTGTTTGGTGGGCTATTTTCTGATTGGTTGGTATTATATTTCTGAAAGGATGGTGGTCTATTTTCTGATTGGTTGGTGGGCTATTGTCAGATTGGTTGGTGATCTATTTTCTTATTGTTTGGTAAGGTATTTCCGATGGGATGGTGGTCTATTTTCTGATTGGTTGGTGGGATATTTTCTGATTGGTTGGTGGGCTATTTTCTGATTGTTTGGTGGGCTATTTTCTGATTGGTTGGTGGGATATTTTCTGATTGGATGGTGGGCTATTTTCTGATTGTTTGGAGGGCTATTTTCTTATTGGTTGGTGGGATATTTTCTGATTAGTTGGTATGGTATTTCTGATGGGATGGTGGTCTATTTTCTGATTGGTTGGTGGGATATTTTCTGAATGGATGGTGGGATATTTTCTGATTGGTTGGTGGACTATTTTCTGCTTGGTCGGTGGGCTATTTTCTTATTGTTTGGTAAGGTATTTCTGATGGGATGGTGGTCTATTTTCTGATTGGTTGATGGGATATTTTCTGATTGGATGGTGGGTTATTTTCTGATTGGATGGTGGGCTATTTTCTGATTGTTTGGTGGGCTATTTTCTGATTGGTTGGTTGGATATTTTCTGATTGGTTGTTGGGATATTTAATGATTGGTTGGTGGAATATTTTCTGATTGGTTGATATGGTATTTCTGATGGGATGGTGGTCTCTTTTCTGATCGTTTGGTGGGCTATTTTCTGATTGGTTGGTATGGTATTTCTGATGGGATGGTGTTCTACTTTATGATTGGTTGGTTGGATATTTTCTGATTGGATGGTGGGATATTTTCTGATTGCTTGGTGGGCTATTTTCTGATTGTTTGGTGGGCTATTTTCTGATTGGTTGGTATGGTATTTCTGATGGGATAGTGTTCTACTTTATGATTGGTTGGTTGGATATTTTCTGATTGGGTGGTGGGATATTTTCTGATTGCTTGGTGGGCTATTTTCTGATTGCTTGGTGGTCTATTTTCTGCTGGGTCGGTGCGCTATTTTCTGATTGTTTGGTAAGGTATTTCTGATGGGATGGTGGTCTATTTTCTGATTGTTTGGTGGGCTATTTTCTGATTGGTTGGTGGGATATTTTCTGATTGGATGGTGGGCTATTTTCTGATTGTTTTATGGGCTATTTTCTGATTGGTTGGTTGGATTTTTTCTGACTGGTTGGTATGGTATTTCTGTTGGGATGGTGGTCTATTTTCTGATCGTTTGGTGGGCTATTTTCTGATTGGTTGGTGGGCTATATTCTGATTGTTTAGTGGGCTATTTTCTGATTGGTTGGTATGATATTTCTGATGGGATGGTGTTCTACTTTATGATTGGTTGGTGGGATATTTTCTGATTGGATGGTGGGCTATTTTCTGACGGCTTGGTGGGCTATTTTCTGATTGCTTGGTGGGCTATTTTCTGATTGGTTGGTTCGATATTTTCCTATTCGATGGTGGGATACTTTCCGATTGGTTGGTGGACTCTTTTCTTATTGGTTTGTGTTCTATTTTCTGATTGGATGCTGTTCTGTTTTCTGATTGGATGGTGGGCTATTTTCTGATTGGTTGGTGGGCTATTTTCTGATTGGTTGGTGGGCTATTTTCTGATTGGATGGTGGTCTAATTTCTGATTGGATGGTGGGCTATTTTCTGTTTGGTTGGTGGGCTATTTTCTGATTGGTTGGTGGGCTATTTTCTGATTGGATGGTGGGCTATTTTCTGTTTGGTTGGTGGGCTATTTTCTGATTGGTTGGTGGGCTATTTTCTGATTGGTTGCTGGGCTTTGTTCTGATTGGTTGGTATGGTATTTCTGATGGGATGGTGGTCTATTTTCTGATTTGTTGGTGGGATATTTTCTGATTGGATGGTGGGATATTTTCTGATTGGTTGGTGGGATATTTACTGATTGTATTGTGGGCTATTTTCTGAATGGTTGGTGGGCTATTTTCTGATTGGTTGGTGGGACATTTTCTGATTGGAGGGTGGGATATTTTCCGATTGGATGTTGGTGTATCTTCTGTTTGGTTGGTGGGATATTTTCCGAGTGGATGGTGGCATATTTTCCGATTGGATGGTGGGCTATTTTGCGATTGGATTGTGGTATATTTTCTGCTTGCATGGTGGTCTAATTTCTGATTGGATGGTGGGCTATTATCTGATTGTTTGGTGGTCTATTTTCTGATTGGTTGGTGGGATATTTTCTGATTCGATGGTGGGATATTTTCTGTTAGTTTGGTGTGCTATTTTCTGATTGCTTGGTGGGCTATTTTCTGATTGGTTGCTGGGATATTTTCTGATTGGTTGCTGGGATATTTTCCGATTTGATGGTGGACTATTTTCTGACTGGACGGTGGACTATTTTCTGATTGGATGGTGGTCTATTTTCTGATGGATGGTGGGCTATTTTCTGATTGGTTGGTTGACTATTTTCTGATTGGATGGAGCTCTATTTTCTGATTGCTTGGTTAGCTCTTTTCTGATTGGTTGGTGGGATATTTTCTTATTGGATGGTGGCCTATTTTCTGATTGCTTGGTGGGATAGTTTCTGATTGGTTTTTGGGCTATGCTTTGATTGGTTGGTGGGCTATTTTCTGATTGGTTGGTGGACCATTTTCTGATTGGTTGGTGGGATATTTTCTGATTGGATGGAGCGACATTTTCTGATTGGATGGTGGGATATTTTCTGATTAGTTGGTGGGTATTTTTATGATTGGATTGTCGACTATTTCCTGATTGGATGTTTGGCTTTTTTCTGATTGGATTGTAGCGTATTTTCTGATTGGATGGTGGGATATTTTCTGTTTGGTTGGTGGGCTATTTCCTGATTGGTTGGTGGGCTATTTTCTGATTGGTTGGTGTGGTATTTCTGATGGGATGGTGGTCTATTTTGTTATTGGTTGGCGGGCTATTTTCTGCTTGGTTGGTGGGCTAATTTCAGATTGGTTGGTGGGCTATTTTCTGATTGGTACGTAAGGTATTTCAGATGGGATGGTGGTCTATATTCTGATTGTTTCGTGGGCTAGTTTCTGATTGGTTGGTGGGCTATTTTCTGATTGGTTGGTGGGATATTTTCTGATTGGTTGGTATGGTATTTCTGATGGGATGGTGGTCTATTTTCTGATCGTTTGGTGGGCTATTTTCTGATTGGTTGGTGGGCTATTTTCTGATTGTTTGGTGGGCTATTTTCTGATTGGTTGGTGGGCTATTTTCTGATTGCTTGGTTGGATATTTTCTGATTGGTTGTTGGGATATTTAATGATTGGTTGGTGGAATATTTTCTGATTGGTTGATATGGTATTTCTGATGGGATGGTGGTCTCTTTTCTGATCGTTTGGTGGGCTATTTTCTGATTGGTTGGTATGGTATTTCTGATGGGATGGTGTTCTACTTTATGATTGGTTGGTGGGATATTTTCTGATTGGATGGTGGGATATTTTCTGATTGCTGGTGGGCTATTTTCTGACTGCTTGGTGGGCTATTTTCTGATTGCTTGGTGGGATATTTTCTGATTGGTTGGTTCGATATTTTCCTATTCGATGGTGGGATATTTTCCGATTGGTTGGTGGACTCTTTTCTTATTGGATGGTGTTCTATTTACTGATTGGATGCTGTTCTGTTTTCTGATTGGATGGCGGGCTATTTTCTGATCGGTTGGTGTGCTGTTTTCTCATTGGTTGGTGGGCTATTTTCTGATTGGTTGGTATGGTATTTCTGATGGGATGGTGTTCTACTTTATGATTGTTTGGTGGGATATTTTATGATTGGATGGTGAGATATTTTCTGATTGCTTGGTGGGCTATTTTCTGTTTGCTTGGTTCGATATTTTCCTATTCTATGGTGGGATATTTTCCGATTGGTTGGTGGACTCTTTTCTTATTGGATGGTGTTCTATTTTCTGATTGGATGCTGTTCTGTTTTCTGATTGGATGGTGGGCTATTTTCTGATTGTTTGGTGGGCTATTTTCTGATTGGTTGGTGGGCGATTTTCTGATTGGTTGGTGTGTTATTTCTGATGGGATGGTGGTCTATTTTCTGATTAGTTGGTGGGCTATTTTCTGCTTGGTTGGTGGGCTATTTTCTGATTGGTTGCTGGGCTATGTTCTGATTGGTTGGTAAGGTATTTCTGATGGGATGGTGGTCTATTTTCTGATTGGTTGGTGGGATATTTTCTGATTGGATGGTGGGATATTTTCTGATTGGATGGTGGGATATTTTCTTATTGGATGGTGGGTTATTTTCCGATTGGTTGGTGGAATATTATCTGATTGGTTGGTATGGTATATCTGATGGGAAGGTGGTCTATTTTCTGATTGCTTGGTGGGCTCTTTTCTGATTGGTTGGTGGGATATTTTCCGATTGGTTGGTGGGATATTTTCTGATTGGTTTTTGGGCTATGTTTTGATTGGTTGGTGGGCTATTTTCTGATTGGTTGGTGGGATATTTTCTGATTGGATGGAGCGACATTTTCTGATTGGATGGTGGGATATTTTCTGATTGGTTGGTGGGCATTTTTATCATTGGATGGTCGACTATTTTCTGATTGGATGATTGGCTATTTTCTGATTGGATTGTAGCCTATTTTCTGATTGGATGGTGGGATATTTTCTGTTTGGTTGGTGGGCTATTTTCTGATTGGTTGGTGTGGCATTTCTGATGGGATGATGGTCTATTTTCTGATTGGTTGGTGTGCTCTTTTCTGCTTGGTTAGAGGGCTATTTTCAGATTGGTTGGTGGGCTATTTTCTGATTGGTTCGTAAGGTATTTCAGATGGGATGGTGGTCTATTTTCTGATTGTTTGGTTGGATATTTTCTGATTGGATGGTGGGATATTTTCTGATTGGATGGTGGGATATTTACTCATTGTATGGTGGGCTATTTTCTGATTGGTTGGTGGGCTATTTTCTGATTGGTTGGTGGGATATTTTCTGATTGGTTGGTATGGTATTTCTAATGGGATGGTGGTCTATTTTCTGATCGTTTGGTGGTCTCTTTTCTGATTGGTTGGTGGGCTATTTTCTGATTGGTTGGTATGGTATTTCTGATGGGATGGTGTTCTACTTTATGATTGGTTGGTTGGATATTTTCTAATTGGATGGTGGGATATTTTCTGATTGCTTGGTGGGCTATTTCCTGACTGCTTGGTGGGCTATTTTCTGATTGCTTGTTGGGATATTTTCTGATTGCTTGATTCGATTTTTTCCTATTCGATGGTGGGATATTTTCCGATTGGTTGGTGGACTCTTTTCTTATTGGATGGTGTTCTATTTTCTGATTGGATGCTGTTCTGTTTTCTGAATGGATGGTGGGCTATTTTCTGATCGGTTGGTGTGATATTTTCTGATAGGTTGGTGGGCCATTTTCTGATTGGTTGGTGGGATATTTTCTGATTGGATGGAGCGACATTTTCTGATTGGATGGTGGGATATTTTCTGATTGGTTGGTGGGCATTTTTATCATTGGATGGTCGACTATTTTCTGATTGGATG
The DNA here is from genome assembly GCF_017639515.1 of Carcharodon carcharias. Taxonomy (NCBI): domain Eukaryota; kingdom Metazoa; phylum Chordata; class Chondrichthyes; order Lamniformes; family Lamnidae; genus Carcharodon; species Carcharodon carcharias. The sequence goes on from NC_054467.1 coordinate 269,114,492, forward strand.
ATTGGCTATTTTCTGATTGGATTGTAGCCTATTTTCTGATTGGATGGTGGGATATTTTCTGTTTGGTTGGTGGGCTATTTTCTGATTGGTTGGTGTGGCATTTCTGATGGGATGATGGTCTATTTTCTGATTGGTTGGTGTGCTCTTTTCTGCTTGGTTAGTGGGCTATTTTCAGATTGGTTGGTGGGCTATTTTCTGATTGGTTCGTAAGGTATTTCAGATGGGATGGTGGTCTATTTTCTGATTGTTTGGTTGGATATTTTCTGATTGGATGGTGGGATATTTTCTGATTGGATGGTGGGATATTTACTCATTGTATGGTGGGCTATTTTCTGATTGGTTGGTGGGCTATTTTCTGATTGGTTGGTGGGATATTTTCTGATTGGTTGGTATGGTATTTCTAATGGGATGGTGGTCTATTTTCTGATCGTTTGGTGGTCTCTTTTCTGATTGGTTGGTGGGCTATTTTCTGATTGGTTGGTATGGTATTTCTGATGGGATGGTGTTCTACTTTATGATTGGTTGGTTGGTTGGATATTTTCTAATTGGATGGTGGGATATTTTCTGATTGCTTGGTGGGCTATTTCCTGACTGCTTGGTGGGCTATTTTCTGATTGCTTGTTGGGATATTTTCTGATTGCTTGATTCGATTTTTTCCTATTCGATGGTGGGATATTTTCCGATTGGTGGGTGGACTCTTTTCTTATTGGATGGTGTTCTATTTTCTGATTGGATGCTGTTCTGTTTTCTGAATGGATGGTGGGCTATTTTCTGATCGGTTGGTGTGCTATTTTCTGATAGGTTGGTGGAATATTTTCTGATTGGATGGTGGGCTATTTTCTGACTGGTTGGTGGGCTATTTTCTGATTGGTTGGTGGGCCATTTTCTGATTGGTTGGTGGGCTATTTTCTGATTGGTTGGTGGGCTATTTTCTGATTGGTTGGTATTGTATTTCTGATGGGATGGTGGTCTATTTTCTGATTGGTTGGTGGGCTATTTTCTGATTGGTTGGTGGTCTATTTTCAGATTGGTTGGTGGGCTATTTTCTGATTGGTTGGTATGGTATTTCTGATGGGATGGTGGTCTATTTTCTGATTGGTTGGTGGGCTATTTTCTGATTGGTTGGTGGACTGTTTTCTGATTGGATGGTGGTCTATTTTCTGATTGGATGGTGGACTATTTTCTGATTGGTTGGTGGGATATTTTCTAATTGGATGCTGTGCTATTTACTGATTGGTTGGTGGTCTATTTTCTGATTTCCTGGCGGGCTATTTTCTGATTGTTTGGTTGGGTATTTTCTGATTGGATGGTGGGCTATTATTTCATTGGTTGGTGGAATATTTTCTGATTGGATGGTGGGATATTTTCTGATGTGATGGTGTGCTATTTTCTGATTGGATGGTGGGATATTTTCTGATGGGGTGGTGGTCTATTTTCTGATTGGTTGGTATGGTATTTCTGATTGGATGGTGGGATATCTTCTGATTGGTTGGTGGGCTATTTTCCGATTCGATGGTGAGATTTTTTCTGATTGCTTGGTGTGCTATTTTCTGATTGCTTGGTGTCTATTTTCTGATTGGTTGGTGGGCTATATTCCGATTCGATGGCGAGATTTTTTCTGATTGCTTGGTGTGCTATTTTCTGATTGTTTGGTGTCTATTTTCTGATTGGTTGGTGGGCTATTTTCCGATTCGATGGTGAGATTTTTTCTGATTGGTTGGTGGACTATTTTCTAATTGGATGGTGGTCTATTTTCTGATTGGATTGTTGGCTCTTTTCTGATTGGTTGGTGGGATATTCTCTGATTGGATGCTGGGCTATTTTTTGATTTGTTGGTTGGCTATTTTCTGATTGGATTGTGGACTATTTTCTGATTGCCTGGCGGGCTATTTTCTGATTGTTTGGTGGGATATTTTCTGATTGGATGGTGGACTATTACCTCATTGGTTGGTGGAATGTATTCTGATTGGATGGTGAGCTATTTTCTGATTGGTTGGTGGGCTGTTTTCTGATTGGTCGGTATGGTATATCTGATTGGATGGTGGGATATCTTCTGATTGGTTGGTGGGCTATTTTCCGATTCGATGGTGAGATTTTTTCTGATTGCTTGGTGTGCTATTTTCTGATTGCTTGGTGTCTATTTTCTGATTGGTTGGTGGGCTATTTTCCGATTCGATGGTGAGATTTTTTCTGATTGGTTGGTGGACTATTTTCTAATTGGATGGTGGTCTATTTTCTGATTGTTTGGTGGGATATTTTCTGATTGGATGGTAGACTATTATCTCATTGGTTGGTGGAATATGTTCTGATTGGATGGTGAGCTATTTTCTGATTGGATGGTTGGCTTTTTTCTGATTGATTGGTGGGATATTTTCTGATTGGATGCTGGGCTATTTTTTGATTTGTTGGTTGGCTATTTTCTGATTGGATTGTGGGCTATTTTCTGATTGCTTGGTGGGCTATTTTCTGATTGCTTGGTTCGATATTTTCCTATTCGATGGTGGGATATTTTCCGATTGGTTGGTGGACTCTTTTCTTATTGGATGGTGTTCTATTTTCTGACTGGATGCTGTTCTGTTTTCTGATTGGATAGTGGGCTATTTTCTGATCGGTTGGTATGCTATTTTCTGATAGGTTGGTGGGCTATTTTCTGATTGGATGGTGGGCTATTTTCTGATTGGTTGGTGGGCCATTTTCTGATTGGTTGTTGGGCTATTTACTGATTGGTTGGTGGGCTATTTTCTGATTGGTTGGTATTGTATTTCTGATGGGATTGTGGTCTATTTTCTGATTGGTTGGTGGGCTATTTTCTGATTGGTTGGTGTTCTATTTTCAGATTGGTTGGTGGGCTATTTTCAGATTGGTTGGTGGCTATTTTCTGATTGGTTGGTATGGTATTTCTGATTTGATGGTGCTCTATTTTCTGATTGGTTGATGGTATATTTTCTGATTTAATGGTGGGATATTTTCTGATTGCTTGGTGTGCTATTTTCTGATTGCTTGGTGGTCTATTTTCTGATTGGTTGGTGGGCTATTTTCCGATTCGATGGTGAGATTTGTTCTGATTGGTTGGTGGACTATTTTCTGATTGGATGGTGGTCTATTTTCTGATTGGATGGTGGGCTATTTTCTGATTGGTTGGTGGGCTATTTTCTGATTGGTTGGTATGGTATTTCTGATTGGATGGTGGGCTATTTTCTGATTGGATGGTGGCCTATTTTCTGATTGCCTGGCGGGCTATTTTCTGATTGTTTCGTTGGGTATTTTCTGATTGGATGGTGGGCTATTATCTCATTGGTTGGTGGAATATTTTCTGATTGGATGGTGGGATATTTTCAGATGTGATGCTGTGCTATTTTCTGATTGGATGATCGGGTATTTTCTGAATGGATGGTAGGGTATTTTCTGATTGGATGTTGGGATATTTTCTGATGGGGTGGTGGTCTATTTTCTGATTGGTTGGTATCGTATTTCGGGTGGGATTGTGGTCTATTTTCTGATTGTTTGGTGCGCTATTTTCTGATTGTTTGGTGCGCTATTTTCTGATTGGTTGGTGGGATATTTTCCGATTGGATGGTGGGACATTTTCCGATTGGATGGTGGGTTATTTTCTGAATGGATTGTGGGATATTTTCTGATTGGTTGGTGGGCTATTTTCTGATTGGATGGTTGTCGATTTTCTGATTGGATGGTGGTCTAATTTCTGATTGGATGGTGGTATATTTTCTGATTGGTTGGTGGGCTATTTTCTGATTGGTTGGTATGGTATTTCTGATGGGATGGTGGTCTATTTTCTGATTGTTTGGAGTGCTATTTTCTGATTGGTTGGTTGGCTATTTTCTGATTGGTTGGTGGGCTATTTTCTGATTGGTTGGTGGGCCATTTTCTGATTGGTTGGTGGGCTATTTTCTGATTGGTTGGTGGGCTATTGTCAGATTCGTTGGTTGTCTATTGTCAGATTGTTTGGTGGGCCAATTTCTGATTGGTTGGTGGGCTGTTTTCTGATTGGTCGGTATGGTATTTCTGATTGGATGGTGGGATATCTTCTGATTGGTTGGTGGGCTATTTTCCGATTCGATGGTGAGATTTTTTCTGATTGCTTGGTGTGCTATTTTCTGATTGCTTGGTGTCTATTTTCTGATTGGTTGGTGGGCTATTTTCCGATTCGATGGTGAGATTTTTTCTGATTGGTTGGTGGACTATTTTCTAATTGGATGGTGGTCTATTTTCTGATTGGATGGTTGGCTTTTTTCTGATTGATTGGTGGGATATTTTCTGATTGGTTGGTGGGATATTTTCTGATTCGATGGTGGGATATTTTCTGTTAGTTTGGTGTGCTATTTTCTGATTGCTTGGTGGGCTATTTTCTGATTGGTTGCTGGGATATTTTCCGATTCGATGGTGGACTATTTTCTGATTGGATGGTGGACTATGATCTCATTAGTTGGTGGACTATATTCTGATTGGATGGTGAGCTATTTTCTGATGGTTGGTGTGCTATTTTCTGATTGGATGGTGGGATATTTTCTGATTGGTTGGTGGGCTATTTTCTGATTGGATGGTGGACTATTTTCTGATTGGATGGTAGGGTATTTTCGGATTGGATGGTGGGATATTTTCTGATGTGGTGGTGGTCTATTTTCTGCTCGGTTGGTGGGCTATTTTCTGATTGGATGGTGGGATATTTTCTGATTGGTTGGTTGGCTATTTTCTGATTGTTTGTTGGGCTATTTTCTGATTGGTTGGTGGGCCATTTTCTGATTGGTTGGTGGGCTATTGTCTGATTGGTTGGTGGGCTATTGTCAGATTCGTTGGTGGTCTATTGTCAGATTGGTTGGTGGGCCATTTTCTGATTGGTTGGTGGTCTATTTTCTGATTGGTTGGTATGGTATTTCTGATTGGATGGTGGTATATCTTCTGATTGGTTGGTGGGCTATTTTCCGATTCGATGGTGAGATTTTTTCTGATTGCTTGGTGTGCTATTTTCTGAATGCTTGGTGTCTATTTTCTGATTGGTTGGTGGGCTATTTTCCGATTCGATGATGAGATTTTTTCTGATTGGTTGGTTGGCTATTTTCTAATTGGATGGTGGTCTATTTTCTGATTGGATGGTTGGCTCTTTTCTGATTGGTTGGTGGGATATTTTCTGATTGGATGCTGGGCTATTTTTTGATTTGTTGGTTGGTTATTTTCTGATTGGATTGTGGGCTATTTTCTGATTGCCTGGCGGGCTATTTTCTGATTGTTTGGTGGGATATTTTCTGATTGGATGGTGGACTATTATCTGATTGGTTGGAGGACAATATTCTGATTGGATGGTGAGCTATTTTCTGATGGTTGGTGGGCTATTTTCTGATTGGATGGTGGGATATTTTCTGAATGGTTGGTGGGCTATTTTCTGATTGGATGGTGGACTATTTTCGGATTGGATGATGGGGTATTTTCTGATTGGATGGTAGGGTATTTTCTGATTGGATGGTGGGATATTTTCTGATGTGATGGTGGTCTATTTTCTGCTCGGTTGGTGGGCTATTTTCTGATTGGATGGTGGGATATTTTCTGATTGGTTGGTGGGATATTTACTGATTATTTGGTGAGCTATTTACTGATTGGTTGTTGGGCTATTTTCTGATTGTTTGGTGGGCTATTTTCTGATTGGTTGGTATGGTATTTCTGATGGGATGGTGTTCTACTTTATGATTGGTTGGTGGGATATTTTCTGATTGGATGGTGGGATATTTTCTGATTGCTTGGTGGGCTATTTTCTGACTGCTTGGTGGGCTATTTTCTGATTGCTTGGTGGGATATTTTCTGATTGGTTGGTTCGATATTTTCCTATTCGATGGTGGGATATTTTCCGATTGGTTGGTGGACTCTTTTCTTATTGGATGGTGTTCTATTTTCTGATTGGATGGTGGGCTATTTTCTGATCGGTTGGTGTGCTATTTTCTGATTGGATGTGGGCTATTTTCTGATTGGTTGGTATGGTATTTCTGATGGGATGGTGTTCTACTTTAGGATTGGTTGATGGGATATTTTCTGATTGGGTGGTGGGATATTTTCTGACTGGTTGGTGGGCTATTTCCTGATTGGTTGGTAGGCCATTTTCAGATTGGTTGGTGGGCTATTTTCTGATTGGTTGGTGGCTATTTTCTGATTGGTTGGTATGGTATTTCTGATTTGATGGTGCTCTATTTTCTGTTTGGTTGGTGGTATATTTTCTGATTTAATGGTGGGATATTTTCTGATTGCTTGGTGTGCTACTTTCTGATTGCTTGGTGGTCTATTTTCTGATTGGTTGGTGGGCTCTTTTCGGATTCGATGGTGAGATTTGTTCTGATTGGTTGGTGGACTATTTTCTGATTGGATGGTGGTCTATTTTCTGATTGGATGGTGGGCTATTTTCTGATTGGTTGGTGGGATATTTTCTAATTGGTTGCTGTGCTATTTACTGATTGGTTGTTTGGCTATTTTCTGATTGGATGGTGGTCTATTTTCTGATTGCCTGGCGGGCTATTTTCTGATTGTTTCGTTGGGTATTTTCTGATTGGATGGTGGGCTATTATCTCATTGGTTGGTGGAATATTTTCTGATTGGATGGTGGGATATTTTCTGATGGGGTGGTGGTCTATTTTCTGATTGGTTGGTATCGTATTTCGGATGGGATTGTGGTCTATTTTCTGATTCTTTGGTGCGCTATTTTCTGATTGGTTGGTGGTATATTTTCCGATTGGATGGTGGGACATTTTCCGATTAGATGGTGGGCTATTTTCCGATTGGATTGTGGGATATTTTCTGATTGGTTGGTGGGCTATTTTCTGATTGGATGGTTGTCGATTTTCTGATTGGATGGTGGTCTAATTTCTGATTGGATGGTGAGATATTTTCTGATTGGTTGGTGGGCTATTTTCTGATTGGTTGGTATGGTATTTCTGATGGGATGGTGGTCTATTTTCTGATTGTTTGGAGTGCTATTTTCTGATTGGTTGGTTAGCTATTTTCTGATTGTTTGGTGGGCTATTTTCTGATTGGTTGGTGGGCTATTTTCTGATTGGTTGGTGGGCCATTTTCTGATTGGTTGGTGGGCTATTTTCTGATTGGTTGGTGGGCTATTGTCAGATTCGTTGGTTGTCTATTGTCAGATTGTTTGGTGGGCCATTTTCTGATTGGTTGGTGGGCTATTTTCTGATTGGTCGGTATGATATTTCTGATTGGATGGTGGGATATCTTCTGATTGGTTGGTGGGCTATTTTCCGATTCGATGGTGAGATTTTTTCTGATTGCTTGGTGTGCTATTTTCTGATTGCTTGGTGTCTATTTTCTGATTGGTTGGTGGGCTATTTTCTGATTGGTCGGTATGATATTTCTGATTGGATGGTGGGATATCTTCTGATTGGTTGGTGGGCTATTTTCCGATTCGATGGTGAGATTTTTTCTGATTGCTTGGTGTGCTATTTTCTGATTGCTTGGTGTCTATTTTCTGATTGGTTGGTGGGCTATTTTCCGATTCGATGGTGAGATTTTTTCTGATTGGTTGGTGGACTATTTTCAAATTGTATGGTGGTCTATTTTCTGATTGGATGGTTGGCTTTTTTCTGATTGATTGGTGGGATATTTTCTGATTGGATGCTGGGCTATTTTTTGATTTGTTGATTGGCTATTTTCTGATTGGATTGTGGGCTATTTTCTGATTGCTTGGTGGGCTATTTTCTGACTGGTTGGTGGGCTATTTTCTGATTGGTTGGTGGGCCATTTTCTGATTGGTTGTTGGGCTATTTTCTGATTGGTTGGTGGGCTATTTTCTGATTGGTTGGTATTGTATTTCTGATGGTATGGTGGTCTATTTTCTGATTGGTTGGTGGGCTATTTTCTGATTGGTTGGTGTTCTATTTTCAGATTGGTTGGTGGGCTATTTTCTGATTGGTTGGTGGCTATTTTCTGATTGGTTGGTATGGTATTTCTGATGGGATGGTGTTCTACTTTATGATTGGTTGGTGGGATATTTTCTGATTGGATGGTGGGATATTTTCTGATTGCTTGGTGGGCTATTTTCTGATTGCTTGGTTCCACATTTTCCTATTCGATGCTGGGATATTTTCCGATTGGTTGGTGGACTCTTTTCTTATTGGATGGTGTTCTATTTTCTGATTGGATGCTGTTCTGTTTTCTGATTGGATAGTGGGCTATTTTCTGATCGGTTGGTATGCTATTTTCTGATAGGTTGGTGGGCTATTTTCTGATTGGATGGTGGGCTATTTTCTGATTGGTTGGTGGGCCATTTTCTGATTGGTTGTTGGGCTATTTTCTGATTGGTTGGTGGGCTATTTTCTGATTGGTTGGTATTGTATTTCTGATGGGATTGTGGTCTATTTTCTGATTGGTTGGTGGGCTATTTTCTGATTGGTTGGTGTTCTATTTTCAGATTGGTTGGTGGGCTATTTTCAGATTGGTTGGTGGCTATTTTCTGATTGGTTGGTATGGTATTTCTGATTTGATGGTGCTCTATTTTCTGATTGGTTGGTGGTATATTTTCTGATTGGTTGGTGGGCTATTTTCTGATTGGTTGGTATTGTATTTCTGATGGTATGGTGGTCTATTTTCTGATTGGTTGGTGGGCTATTTTCTGATTGGTTGGTGTTCTATTTTCAGATTGGTTGGTGGGCTATTTTCTGATTGGTTGGTGGCTATTTTCTGATTGGTTGGTATGGTATTTCTGATGGGATGGTGTTCTACTTTATGATTGGTTGGTGGGATATTTTCTGATTGGATGGTGGGATATTTTCTGATTGCTTGGTGGGCTATTTTCTGATTGCTTGGTTCCACATTTTCCTATTCGATGCTGGGATATTTTCCGATTGGTTGGTGGACTCTTTTCTTATTGGATGGTGTTCTATTTTCTGATTGGATGCTGTTCTGTTTTCTGAATGGATGGTGGGCTATTTTCTGATTGGTTGGTGGGCTATTTTCTGATGGGTTGGTATGGTATTTCTGATTGGATGGTGGGCTATTTTCTGATTGGTTGGTGGGATATTTTCTAATTGGTTGCTGTGCTATTTACTGATTGGTTGTTTGGCTATTTTCTGATTGGATGGTGGCCTATTTTCTGATTGCCTGGCGGGCTATTTTCTGATTGTTTGGTTGGGTATTTTCTGATTGGATGGTGGGCTATTATCTCATTGGTTGGTGGAATATTTTCCGATTGGATGGTGGGCTATTTTCTGATTGGATTGGGGGATATTTTCTGATTGGTTGGTGGGCTATTTTCTGATTGGATGGTTGTCGATTTTCTGATTGGATGGTGGTCTAATTTCTGATTGTTTGGTGTGCTATTTACTGATTGGTTGGTTGGCTATTTTCTGATTGGTTGGTGGGCTATTTTCTGATTGGTTGGTGGGCCATTTTCTGATTGGTTGGTGGGCTATTTTCTGATTGGTTGGTGGGCTATTGTCAGATTCGTTGGTTGTCTATTGTCAGATTGTTTGGTGGGCCATTTTCTGATTGGTTGGTGGGCTGTTTTCTGATTGGTCGGTATGGTATATCTGATTGGATGGTGGGATATCTTCTGATTGGTTGGTGGGCTATTTTCCGATTCGATGGTGAGATTTTTTCTGATTGCTTGGTGTGCTATTTTCTGATTGCTTGGTGTCTATTTTCTGATTGGTTGGTGGGCTATTTTCCGATTCGATGGTGAGATTTTTTCTGATTGGTTGGTGGACTATTTTCTAATTGGATGGTGGTCTATTTTCTGAATGTTTGGTGGGATATTTTCTGATTGGATGGTAGACTATTATCTCATTGGTTGGTGGAATATGTTCTGATTGGATGGTGAGCTATTTTCTGATTGGATGGTTGGCTTTTTTCTGATTGATTGGTGGGATATTTTCTGATTGGATGCTGGGCTATTTTTTGATTTGTTGGTTGGCTATTTTCTGATTGGATTGTGGGCTATTTTCTGATTGCTTGGTGGGCTATTTTCTGATTGCTTGGTTCGATATTTTCCTATTCGATGGTGGGATATTTTCCGATTGGTTGGTGGACTCTTTTCTTATTGGATGGTGTTCTATTTTCTGACTGGATGCTGTTCTGTTTTCTGATTGGATAGTGGGCTATTTTCTGATCGGTTGGTATGCTATTTTCTGATAGGTTGGTGGGCTATTTTCTGATTGGATGGTGGGCTATTTTCTGATTGGTTGGTGGGCCATTTTCTGATTGGTTGTTGGGCTATTTTCTGATTGGTTGGTGGGCTATTTTCTGATTGGTTGGTATTGTATTTCTGATGGGATTGTGGTCTATTTTCTGATTGGTTGGTGGGCTATTTTCTGATTGGTTGGTGTTCTATTTTCAGATTGGTTGGTGGGCTATTTTCAGATTGGTTGGTGGCTATTTTCTGATTGGTTGGTATGGTATTTCTGATTTGATGGTGCTCTATTTTCTGATTGGTTGGTGGTATATTTTCTGATTTAATGGTGGGATATTTTCTGATTGCTTGGTGTGCTATTTTCTGATTGCTTGGTGGTCTATTTTCTGATTGGTTGGTGGGCTATTTTCCGATTCGATGGTGAGATTTGTTCTGATTGGTTGGTGGACTATTTTCTGATTGGATGGTGGTCTATTTTCTGATTGGATGGTGGGCTATTTTCTGATTGGTTGGTGGGCTATTTTCTGATTGGTTGGTATGGTATTTCTGATTGGATGGTGGGCTATTTTCTGATTGGATGGTGGCCTATTTTCTGATTGCCTGGCGGGCTATTTTCTGATTGTTTCGTTGGGTATTTTCTGATTGGATGGTGGGCTATTATCTCATTGGTTGGTGGAATATTTTCTGATTGGATGGTGGGATATTTTCAGATGTGATGCTGTGCTATTTTCTGATTGGATGATCGGGTATTTTCTGAATGGATGGTAGGGTATTTTCTGATTGGATGTTGGGATATTTTCTGATGGGGTGGTGGTCTATTTTCTGATTGGTTGGTATCGTATTTCGGGTGGGATTGTGGTCTATTTTCTGATTGTTTGGTGCGCTATTTTCTGATTGTTTGGTGCGCTATTTTCTGATTGGTTGGTGGGATATTTTCCGATTGGATGGTGGGACATTTTCCGATTGGATGGTGGGTTATTTTCTGAATGGATTGTGGGATATTTTCTGATTGGTTGGTGGGCTATTTTCTGATTGGATGGTTGTCGATTTTCTGATTGGATGGTGGGCTATTTTCTGATTGGTTGGTGGGCTATTTTCTGATTGGTTGGTGGGCTATTTTCTGATTGGTTGGTATGGTATTTCTGATGGGATGGTGGTCTATTTTCTGATTGTTTGGTGTGCTATTTTCTGATTGGTTGGTTGGCTATTTTCTGATTGGTTGGTGGGCTATTTTCTGATTGGTTGGTGGGCCATTTTCTGATTGGTTGGTGGGCTATTTTCTGATTGGTTGGTGGGCTATTGTCAGATTCGTTGGTTGTCTATTGTCAGATTGTTTGGTGGGCCAATTTCTGATTGGTTGGTGGGCCATTTTCTGATTGGTTGGTGGGCTATTTTCTGATTGGTTGGTGGGCTATTGTCAGATTCGTTGGTTGTCTATTGTCAGATTGTTTGGTGGGCCATTTTCTGATTGGTTGGTGGGCTATTTTCTGATTGGTCGGTATGATATTTCTGATTGGATGGTGGGATATCTTCTGATTGGTTGGTGGGCTATTTTCCGATTCGATGGTGAGATTTTTTCTGATTGCTTGGTGTGCTATTTTCTGATTGCTTGGTGTCTATTTTCTGATTGGTTGGTGGGCTATTTTCTGATTGGTCGGTATGATATTTCTGATTGGATGGTGGGATATCTTCTGATTGGTTGGTGGGCTATTTTCCGATTCGATGGTGAGATTTTTTCTGATTGCTTGGTGTGCTATTTTCTGATTGCTTGGTGTCTATTTTCTGATTGGTTGGTGGGCTATTTTCCGATTCGATGGTGAGATTTTTTCTGATTGGTTGGTGGACTATTTTCAAATTGTATGGTGGTCTATTTTCTGATTGGATGGTTGGCTCTTTTCTGATTGATTGGTGGGATATTTTCTGATTGGATGCTGGGCTATTTTTTGATTTGTTGGTTGGCTATTTTCTGATTGGATTGTGGGCTATTTTCTGATTGCTTGGTGGGCTATTTTCTGACTGGTTGGTGGGCTATTTTCTGATTGGTTGGTGGGCCATTTTCTGATTGGTTGTTGGGCTATTTTCTGATTGGTTGGTGGGCTATTTTCTGATTGGTTGGTATTGTATTTCTGATGGTATGGTGGTCTATTTTCTGATTGGTTGGTGGGCTATTTTCTGATTGGTTGGTGTTCTATTTTCAGATTGGTTGGTGGGCTATTTTCTGATTGGTTGGTGGCTATTTTCTGATTGGTTGGTATGGTATTTCTGATGGGATGGTGTTCTACTTTATGATTGGATGGTGGGATATTTTCTGATTGGATGGTGGGATATTTTCTGATTGCTTGGTGGGCTATTTTCTGATTGCTTGGTTCCACATTTTCCTATTCGATGCTGGGATATTTTCCGATTGGTTGGTGGACTCTTTTCTTATTGGATGGTGTTCTATTTTCTGATTGGATGCTGTTCTGTTTTCTGATTGGATTGTGGGCTATTTTCTGATTGTTTGGTGGGCTATTTTCTGATTGGTTGGTGGGATATTTTCTGATTGGTTGGTATGGTATTTCTGATGGGATGGTGGTCTATTTTCTGATCGTTTGGTGGGCTATTTTTTGATTGGTTGGTGGGCTATTTTCTGATTGTTTGGTGGGCTATTTTCTGATTGGTTGGTATGGTATTTCTGATGGGATGGTGGTCTATTTTCTGATTGGTTGGTGGTATATTTTCTGATTTAATGGTGGGATATTTTCTGATTGCTTGGTGTGCTATTTTCTGATTGCTTGGTGGTCTATTTTCTGATTGGTTGGTGGGCTATTTTCCGATTCGATGGTGAGATTTGTTCTGATTGGTTGGTGGACTATTTTCTGATTGGATGGTGGTCTATTTTCTGATTGGATGGTGGGCTATTTTCTGATTGGTTGGTGGGCTATTTTCTGATGGGTTGGTATGGTATTTCTGATTGGATGGTGGGCTATTTTCTGATTGGTTGGTGGGATATTTTCTAATTGGTTGCTGTGCTATTTACTGATTGGTTGTTTGGCTATTTTCTGATTGGATGGTGGCCTATTTTCTGATTGCCTGGCGGGCTATTTTCTGATTGTTTGGTTGGGTATTTTCTGATTGGATGGTGGGCTATTATCTCATTGGTTGGTGGAATATTTTCCGATTGGATGGTGGGCTATTTTCTGATTGGATTGGGGGATATTTTCTGATTGGTTGGTGGGCTATTTTCTGATTGGATGGTTGTCAATTTTCTGATTGGATGGTGGTCTAATTTCTGATTGTTTGGTGTGCTATTTTCTGATTGGTTGGTGGGCTATTGTCAGATTCGTTGGTTGTCTATTGTCAGATTGTTTGGTGGGCCATTTTCTGATTGGTTGGTGGGCTGTTTTCTGATTGGTCGGTATGGTATATCTGATTGGATGGTGGGATATCTTCTGATTGGTTGGTGGGCTATTTTCCGATTCGATGGTGAGATTTTTTCTGATTGCTTGGTGTGCTATTTTCTGATTGCTTGGTGTCTATTTTCTGATTGGTTGGTGGGCTATTTTCCGATTCGATGGTGAGATTTTTTCTGATTGGTTGGTGGACTATTTTCTAATTGGATGGTGGTCTATTTTCTGAATGTTTGGTGGGATATTTTCTGATTGGATGGTAGACTATTATCTCATTGGTTGGTGGAATATGTTCTGATTGGATGGTGAGCTATTTTCTGATTGGATGGTTGACTTTTTTCTGATTGATTGGTGGGATATTTTCTGATTGGATGCTGGGCTATTTTTTGATTTGTTGGTTGGCTATTTTCTGATTGGATTGTGGGCTATTTTCTGATTGCTTGGTGGGCTATTTTCTGATTGCTTGGTTCGATATTTTCCTATTCGATGGTGGGATATTTTCCGATTGGTTGGTGGACTCTTTTCTTATTGGATGGTGTTCTATTTTCTGATTGGATGCTGTTCTGTTTTCTGATTGGATAGTGGGCTATTTTCTGATCGGTTGGTATGCTATTTTCTGATAGGTTGGTGGGCTATTTTCTGATTGGATGGTGGGCTATTTTCTGATTGGTTGGTGGGCCATTTTCTGATTGGTTGTTGGGCTATTTTCTGATTGGTTGGTGGGCTATTTTCTGATTGGTTGGTATTGTATTTCTGATGGGATTGTGGTCTATTTTCTGATTGGTTGGTGGGCTATTTTCTGATTGGTTGGTGTTCTATTTTCAGATTGGTTGGTGGGCTATTTTCAGATTGGTTGGTGGCTATTTTCTGATTGGTTGGTATGGTATTTCTGATTTGATGGTGCTCTATTTTCTGATTGGTTGGTGGTATATTTTCTGATTTAATGGTGGGATATTTTCTGATTGCTTGGTGTGCTATTTTCTGATTGCTTGGTGGTCTATTTTCTGATTGGTTGGTGGGCTATTTTCCGATTCGATGGTGAGATTTGTTCCGATTGGTTGGTGGACTATTTTCTGATTGGATGGTGGTCTATTTTCTGATTGGATGGTGGGCTATTTTCTGATTGGTTGGTGGGCTATTTTCTGATTGGATGGTGGCCTATTTTCTGATTGCCTGGCGGGCTATTTTCTGATTGTTTCGTTGGGTATTTTCTGATTGGATGGTGGGCTATTATCTCATTGGTTGGTGGAATATTTTCTGATTGGGTGGTGGGATATTTTCAGATGTGATGCTGTGCTATTTTCTGATTGGATGATCGGGTATTTTCTGAATGGATGGTAGGGTATTTTCTGATTGGATGTTGGGATATTTTCTGATGGGGTGGTGGTCTATTTTCTGATTGGTTGGTATCGTATTTCGGGTGGGATTGTGGTCTATTTTCTGATTGTTTGGTGCGCTATTTTCTGATTGGTTGGTGGGATATTTTCCGATTGGATGGTGGGACATTTTCCGATTGGATGGTGGGTTATTTTCTGAATGGATTGTGGGATATTTTCTGATTGGTTGGTGGGCTATTTTCTGATTGGATGGTGGTATATTTTCTGATTGGTTGGTGGGCTATTTTCTGATTGGTTGGTATGGTATTTCTGATGGGATGGTGGTCTATTTTCTGATTGTTTGGTGTGCTATTTTCTGATTGGTTGGTTGGCTATTTTCTGATTGGTTGGTGGGCTATTTTCTGATTGGTTGGTGGGCCATTTTCTGATTGGTTGGTGGGCTATTTTCTGATTGGTTGGTGGGCTATTGTCAGATTCGTTGGTTGTCTATTGTCAGATTGTTTGGTGGGCCATTTTCTGATTGGTTGGTGGGCTGTTTTCTGACTGGTCGGTATGGTATTTCTGATTGGATGGTGGGATATCTTCTGATTGGTTGGTGGGCTATTTTCCGATTCGATGGTGAGATTTAACTGATTGCTTGGTGTGCTATTTTCTGATTGCTTGGTGTCTATTTTCTGATTGGTTGGTGGGCTATTTTCCGATTCGATGGTGAGATTTTTTCTGATTGGTTGGTGGACTATTTTCTAATTGGATGGTGGTCTATTTTCTGATTGGATGGTTGGCTTTTTTCTGATTGATTGGTGGGATATTTTCTGATTGGATGCTGGGCTATTTTTTGATTTGTTGGTTGGCTATTTTCTGATTGGATTGTGGGCTATTTTCTGATTGCCAGGCGGGCTATTTTCTGATTGTTTGGTGGGATGTTTTCTGATTGGATGGTAGACTATTATCTCATTGGTTGGTGGAATATATTCTGATTGGATGGTGAGCTATTTTCTGATTGGTTGGTGGGCTATTTTCTGATTGGATGGTGGGATATTTTCTGATTGGTTGGTGGGCTATTTTCTGATTGGATGGTGGACTATTTTCGGATTGGATGATGGGGTATTTTCTGATTGGATGGTAGGGTATTTTCTGATTGGATGGTGGGATATTTTTTGATGTGATGGTGGTCTATTTTCTGCTCAATTGGTGGGTTATTTTCTGATTGGATGGTGGGATATTTTCTGATTGGTTGGTGGGATATTTGCTGATTATTTGGTGGGCTATTTTCTGATTGGTTGGTGGGATATTTTCTGATTGGATGGTGGGATATTTTCGGATTGGATGGTGGGATATTTTCTGATTGTTTGGTGTAATATTTTCTGATTGGAGGTTGGGATATTTTCTGATTGTTTTGTCTGATCTTTTCTGATTGCTTGTTGGCCTATTTTCTGATTGCTTGGTGGGATATTTTCCGATTGGATGGGGCGATATTTAACGATTGGATGGTGGGCTATTTTCTGATTGGATGATGGATTATTTTCTGATTGGTTGGTGGGCTATTTTCTGATTGGTTGGTGGGCTATTTTCTCATTGGTTTTTGTGCTATTTTCTGATTGGTTGGTGGGATATTTTCAGATTGGATGGTGGGATATTTTCTGACTGGATGGTGGGATATTTTCTGATTGGTTGGTGGGCTATATTCTGATTGGATGGTGGACTATTTTTGGATTGGTTGGTGGGATATTTTCTGATTGTATGGTGGTATAATTTCTGATTGTTTGGTCGGATCTTTTCTGATTGCTTGGTGTGCTATTTTCTGATTGATTGGTCGGCTATTTTCTGATTGGTTGGTGGGATATTTTCCGATTTGATGGTGGGATATTTTCCGATTGGTTGGTGGACTATTTTCTGTTTGGATGGTGGTCTATTTTCTGATTGGATGGTGGTCTATTTTCTCATGGAATGGTGGGCTATTTTCTGATTGTTTGGTCGGCTATTTTCTGATTGTTTGGTGGGTTATTGTCTGATTGGATGGTGGGATATTTTCTGATTGGATGGTGGAATATTTTCTGATGTGATGGTGTGCTATTTTCTGATTGGATGATGGGGTATTTTCTGAATGGATGGTAGGGTGTTTTCTGATTGGATGGTGGGATATTTTCTGATTCGTTGGTGGGCTATTTTCTGATTGGTTGGTATGCTATTTCTGATGGGACGGCGGTCTATTTTCTGATTGTTTTGTGGGCTATTTTCTGATTGGTTGGTGGGCTATTTTCTGATTGGTTGGTGGGATATTTTCTGATTGGTTGGTATGGTATTTCTGATGGGACGGCGGTCTATTTTCTGATTGGTTGGTGGGATATTTTCTGATTGGATGGGGGGTATTTTCTGATTGTTTGGTGGGTTATTTTCTGATTGGATGGTGGGCTATTTTCTGATTGGTTGGTGGGCTATTTTCTGATTTGTTGGTGGGCCGTTTTTTCATTGGTTGGTGAGATATTTTCGGATTGGATGATGGGGTATTTTCTGATTGGTAGGTAGGGTATTTTCTGATTGGATGGTGGTCTATTTTCTGATTGGATGGTGGTCTATTTTCTGCTTTGTTGGTGGGATATTTTCTGATTGGATTGTGTGATATTTTCTGATTGGATGGTGGGATATTTTCTGATTGGTTGGTGGGCTTTTTTCTGATTGGTTGGTCTGGTATTTCTGATGGGATGGTGGTCTATTTTCTGTTTGGTTGGTGGGCTATTTTCTGATTGGTTGGTGGGATATTTTGTGATTGGATGGAGGGTTATTTTCCGATTGAATGGTGGGCTATTTTCTGATTGGTTGGTGGGATATTTTCCGATTGGATGGCGGGATATTTTCCGATTGGATGGTGGGCTATTATCTGATTGGATAATGGATTATTTTCTGATTGGTTGGTGGGCTATTTTCTGATTAGTTGGTGGGGTATTTTCTGTTTGGTTTGTGGGCTATTTTCTGATTGGTTGGTGGGATATTTTCAGATTGGATGGTGGGATATTTTCTGATTGGATGGTGGGATATTTTCCGATTGGTTGGTGGGCTATTTTCTGATAGGATGGTGGACTATTTTCGCATTCGATAATGGGCTATTTTCTGATTGGATGGTAATGTATTTTTTGATTGGATGGTGGGATATTTTCTGATTGGATGGTGTTCTATTCTCTGCTTTGTTGGTGGGATATTTTCCAATCTGATGGTGGGATATTTTCTGATTGGTTGGTGGGCTTTTTTCTCATTGGTTGGTAACGTATTTCTGGTGTGATGGTGGTCTATTTTCTGATTGGTTGGTTGGCTATTTTCTGATTGCTTAGTCGCCTATTTTCTGATTGGTTGGTGGGATATTTTCCGATTCGATGGTGGGATATTTTCCGATTGGTTGGTGGACTATTTTCTGATTTGATGGTGGTCTATTTTCTGATGGGATGGTGTTCTATTTTCACACTGGATGGTGGGCTATTTTCTGATTGTTTGGTGGGTTATTTTCTGATTGGATGGTGGGCTATTTTCTGATTGGTTGGTGTGCTTTTTTCTGATTGGTTGGTGGGCCGTTTTCTCATTGGTTGGTGAGATATTTTCTGATTTCTTGGTGGGCTATTTTCTGATTGTTTGTTATGGTATTTCTGACGGGGTGGTGGTCTATTTTCTGATTGGTTGGTGGGCTATTTTCTGATTGGTTGGTGTGCTATTGTCAGATTGGTTGTTGGGCTATTTTCTGATTGGTTGGTGGTTTAATTTTTGATTTAATAGTGGGATATTTTCTGATTTCTTGGTGGGCTATTTTCTGATTGGATGGTGGGGTATATTCTGAATGGATGGTGGGCTATTTTCTGATTGGTTGGTTGATTATTTTCTGATTGGATGGAGGTCTTTTTTCTGATTGGATGGTGGGCTATTTTCTGATTGGTTGGTGGGATATATTCTGATTGGATGGTGGGCTATTTTCTGATTGGTTGGTTGACTATTTTCTGATTGGATGGAGGTCTTTTTTTGATTGGATGGTGGACTATTTTCTGATTAGTTGGTGGGATATTTTCTGATTGGATAGTTGTCTATTTTCTGATTGCTTGGCATCTATTTTCTGATTGGCTGGTGGGATATTTCCTGATTGGATGGTGCGCTATTTTCTCATTGGTTAGTATAATAATTTCTGATTGGATGGTGAGCTATTTTCTGACGGGAAGGTGGGCTATTTTCTGATTGGATGGTGGGGTTTTTTCTGCTTTGTTGGTGGGCTATATTCTGATTGGATGGTGGACTATTTTTGGATTGGTTGGTGGTATAATTTCTGATTGTTTGGTCGGATCTTTTCTGATTGCTTGGTGTGCTATTTTCTGATTGATTGGTGGGCTATTTTCTGATTGGTTGGTGGGATATTTTCTGATTGTTTGGTGGAATATTTTCCGATTTGATGGTGGGATATTTTCCGATTGGTTGGTGGACTGTTTTCTGTTTGGATGGTGGTCTATTTTCTGATTGGATGGTGGTCTATTTTCTCATGGAATGGTGGGCTATTTTCTGATTGTTTGGTCGGCTATTTTCTGATTGTTTGGTGGGTTATTTTCTGATTGGATGGTGGGATATTTTCTGATTGGATGGTGGAATATTTTCTGATGTGATGGTGTGCTATTTTCTGATTGGATGATGGGGTATTTTCTGAATGGATGGTAGGGTGTTTTCTGATTGGATGGTGGGATATTTTCTGATGGGGTGCTGGTCTATTTTCTGATTGGTTGATATGTTATTTCTGGTGGGATTGTGGTCTATTTTCTGATTGTTTGGTGGGCTATTTTCTGATTGGTTGGTGAGCTTTTTTCTGATTGGTTGGTGTGCTATGTTCTGATTGGTTGGTATGGTATTTCTGATGGGACGGCGGTCTATTTTCTGATTGGTTGGTGGGATATTTTCTGATTGGATGGGGGGTATTTTCTGATTGTTTGGTGGGTTATTTTCTGATTGGATGGTGGGCTATTTTCTGATTGGGTGGTGGTCTATTTTCTGATTTGTTGGTGGGCCGTTTTCTCATTGGTTGGTGAGATATTTTCGGATTGGATGATGGGGTATTTTCTGATTGGATGGTAGGGTATTTTCTGATTGGATGGTGGGATATTTTCTGATTGGATGGTGGAATATTTTCTGATGTGATGGTGTGCTATTTTCTGAT
Organism: Carcharodon carcharias; assembly: GCF_017639515.1. Classification (NCBI taxonomy): domain Eukaryota; kingdom Metazoa; phylum Chordata; class Chondrichthyes; order Lamniformes; family Lamnidae; genus Carcharodon; species Carcharodon carcharias. The sequence continues at coordinate 269,134,532 of NC_054467.1, forward strand.
TGGATGATGGGGTATTTTCTGAATGGATGGTAGGGTGTTTTCTGATTGGATGGCGGGATATTTTCTGATGGGGTGCTGCTCTATTTTCTGATTGGTTGATATGGTATTTCTGGTGGGATTGTGGTCTATTTTCTGATTGTTTGGTGTGCTATTTTCTGATTGGATGGTGGGCTATTTTCTGATTGGTTGGTGGGCTATTTTCTGATTTGTTGGTATGGTATTTCTGATGGGACGGCAGTCTATTTTCTGATTGGTTGGTGGGATATTTTCTGATTGGATGGGGGTATATTCTGATTGGTTGGTGGGTTATTTTCTGATTGGATGGTGGACTATTTTCTGATTGGTTGGTGGGCTATTTTCTGATTTGTTGGTGGGCCGTTTTCTCATTGGTTGGTGAGATATTTAGGATTGGATGATGGGGTATTTTCTGATTGGATGGTAGGGTATTTTCTGATTGGATGGTGGGATATTTTCTGAAGTGATGGTGGTCTATTTTCTGCTTGGTTGGGGGGATATTTTCTGATTGGATCGTGTGATATTTTCTGATTGGATGGTGGGATATTTTCTGATTGAATGGTGGGCTATTTTCTGATTGGATGGTGGGCTATTTTCTGATTGGTTGGTGGGCTTTTTTCTGATTGGTTGGTCTGGTATTTCTGATGGGATGATGCTCTATTTTCTGATTGGTTGGTGGGCTATTTTCTGATTGGTTGGTGAGATATTTTGTGATTGGATGGAGGGATATTTTCCGATTGAATGGTGGGGTATTTTCTGATTGGTTGGTGGGATATTTTCCGATTGAATGGGGGGATATTTTCCGGTTGGATGGTGGGCTATTATCTGATTGGATGATGGATTATTTTCTGATTGGTTGGTGGACTATTTTCTGATTGGTTGGTGGGCTATTTTCTGTTTGGTTTGTGGGCTATTTTCTGATTGGTTGGTGGGATATTTTCAGGTTGGATGGTGGGATATTTTCTGATTGGATGGTGGGATATTTTCTGATTGGATGGTAGTGTATTTTTTGATTGGATGGTGGGATATTTTCTGATTGGATGGTGTTCTATTCTCTGCTTTGTTGGTGGGATATTTTCTGATTGGTTGGTGGACTTTTTTCTCATTGGTTGGTACTGTATTTCTGGTGGGATGGTGGTCTATTTTCTGTTTGGTTGGTGGGCTATTTTCTGATTGGTTGGTGTGCTATTTTCTGATGGGTTCGTGGGCTATTTTCTGATTGCTTGGTTGGCTATTTTCTGATTGCTTGGTCGGCTATTTTCTGATTGGTTGGTGGGATATTGTCCGATTCGATGGTGGGATATTTTCCGATTGGTTGGTGGACTATTTTCTGATTTGATGGTTGTCTATTTTCTGATTGGATGGTGGTCTATTTTCTCATTGGATGGTGGGCTATTTTCATTTTGTTTGGTGGGTTATATTCTGATTTGATGGTGGGCTATTTTCTGATTGGTTGGTGTGCTATTTTCTGATTGGTTGGTGGGCCATTTTCTCATTGGTTGGTGAGATATTTTCTGATTGGCTGTTATGGTATTTCTGATGGGGTGGTGGGCTATTTTCTGATTGGTTGGTGGGCTATTTTCTGATTGGTTGGTGTGCTATTGTCAGATTGGTTGGTGAGCTATTTTCTGATTGGTTGGTGGGTTAATTTTTGATTTAATAGTGGGATATTTTCTGATTTCTTGGTGGGCTATTTTCTGATTGGATGGTGGGGTATATTCTGATTGGATGGTGGGCTATTTTCTGATTGGTTGGTCGGCTATTTTCTGATTGTTTGGTGGGTTATTTTCTGATTGGATGGTGGGATATTTTCTGATTGGATGATGGAATATTTTGTGATGTGATGGTGTGCTATTTTCTGATTGGATGATGGGGTATTTTCTGAATGGATGGTAGGGTGTTTTCTGATTGGATGGTGGTATATTTTCTGATAGGGTGCTGCTCTATTTTCTGATTGGTTGATATTGTATTTCTGGTGGGATTGTGGTCCATTTTCTGATTGTTTGGTGGGCTATTTTCTGATTGGTTGGTGGGCTATTTTCTGATTGGTTGGTGGGCTATTTTCTGATTGGTTGGTATGGTATTTCTGATGGGACGGCAGTCTATTTTCTGATTGGTTGGTGGGATATTTTCTGATTGGATGAGGGGTATTTTCTGATTGTTTGGTGGGTTATTTTCTGATTGGATGGTGGGCCGTTTTCTCATTGGTTGGTGAGATATTTTCGGATTGGATGATGGGATATTTTCTGATTGGATTGTGTGATATTTTCTGATTGGATGGTGGGATATTTTCTGATTGGTTGGTGGACTATTTTCCAATTGGATGGTGGGCTATTTTCTGATTGGTTGGTGGGCTTTTTTCTGATTGATTGGTCTGGTATTTCTGATGGGATGGTGCTCTATTTCCTGATTGGATGGTGCGCTATTTTCTCATTGGTTAGTATATTATTTTCTGATTGGATGGTGAGCTATTTTCTGACGGGAATGTGGGCTATTTTCTGATTGGTTGGTGGGCTATTTTCTCATTGGTTTTTGTGCTATTTTCTCATTGGTTGGTGGGATATTTTCAGATTGGATGGTGGGATATTTTCTGATTGGATGGTGGGATATTTTCCGATTGGATGGTGGGACATTTTCCGATTGGATGGTGGGTTATTTTCTGAATGGATTGTGGGATATTTTCTGATTGGTTGGTGGGCTATTTTCTGATTGGATGGTGGTATATTTTCTGATTGGTTGGTGGGCTATTTTCTGATTGGTTGGTATGGTATTTCTGATGGGATGGTGGTCTATTTTCTGATTGTTTGGTGTGCTATTTTCTGATTGGTTGGTTGGCTATTTTCTGATTGGTTGGTGGGCTATTTTCTGATTGGTTGGTGGGCCATTTTCTGATTGGTTGGTGGGCTATTTTCTGATTGGTTGGTGGGCTATTGTCAGATTCGTTGGTTGTCTATTGTCAGATTGTTTGGTGGGCCATTTTCTGATTGGTTGGTGGGCTGTTTTCTGACTGGTCGGTATGGTATTTCTGATTGGATGGTGGGATATCTTCTGATTGGTTGGTGGGCTGTTTTCCGATTCGATGGTGAGATTTAACTGATTGCTTGGTGTGCTATTTTCTGATTGCTTGGTGTCTATTTTCTGATTGGTTGGTGGGCTATTTTCCGATTCGATGGTGAGATTTTTTCTGATTGGTTGGTGGACTATTTTCTAATTGGATGGTGGTCTATTTTCTGATTGGATGGTTGGCTTTTTTCTGATTGATTGGTGGGATATTTTCTGATTGGATGCTGGGCTATTTTTTGATTTGTTGGTTGGCTATTTTCTGATTGGATTGTGGGCTATTTTCTGATTGCCAGGCGGGCTATTTTCTGATTGTTTGGTGGGATGTTTTCTGATTGGATGGTAGACTATTATCTCATTGGTTGGTGGAATATATTCTGATTGGATGGTGAGCTATTTTCTGATTGGTTGGTGGGCTATTTTCTGATTGGATGGTGGGATATTTTCTGATTGGTTGGTGGGCTATTTTCTGATTGGATGGTGGACTATTTTCGGATTGGATGATGGGGTATTTTCTGATTGGATGGTAGGGTATTTTCTGATTGGATGGTGGGATATTTTTTGATGTGATGGTGGTCTATTTTCTGCTCAATTGGTGGGTTATTTTCTGATTGGATGGTGGGATATTTTCTGATTGGTTGGTGGGATATTTGCTGATTATTTGGTGGGCTATTTTCTGATTGGTTGGTGGGATATTTTCTGATTGGATGGTGGGATATTTTCGGATTGGATGGTGGGATATTTTCTGATTGTTTGGTGTAATATTTTCTGATTGGAGGTTGGGATATTTTCTGATTGTTTTGTCTGATCTTTTCTGATTGCTTGTTGGCCTATTTTCTGATTGCTTGGTGGGATATTTTCCGATTGGATGGGGCGATATTTAACGATTGGATGGTGGGCTATTTTCTGATTGGATGATGGATTATTTTCTGATTGGTTGGTGGGCTATTTTCTGATTGGTTGGTGGGCTATTTTCTCATTGGTTTTTGTGCTATTTTCTGATTGGTTGGTGGGATATTTTCAGATTGGATGGTGGGATATTTTCTGACTGGATGGTGGGATATTTTCTGATTGGTTGGTGGGCTATATTCTGATTGGATGGTGGACTATTTTTGGATTGGTTGGTGGGATATTTTCTGATTGTATGGTGGTATAATTTCTGATTGTTTGGTCGGATCTTTTCTGATTGCTTGGTGTGCTATTTTCTGATTGATTGGTCGGCTATTTTCTGATTGGTTGGTGGGATATTTTCTGATTGTTTGGTGGGATATTTTCCGATTGGTTGGTGGACTATTTTCTGTTTGGATGGTGGTCTATTTTCTGATTGGATGGTGGTCTATTTTCTCATGGAATGGTGGGCTATTTTCTGATTGTTTGGTCGGCTATTTTCTGATTGTTTGGTGGGTTATTGTCTGATTGGATGGTGGGATATTTTCTGATTGGATGGTGGAATATTTTCTGATGTGATGGTGTGCTATTTTCTGATTGGATGATGGGGTATTTTCTGAATGGATGGTAGGGTGTTTTCTGATTGGATGGTGGGATATTTTCTGATTCGTTGGTGGGCTATTTTCTGATTGGTTGGTATGCTATTTCTGATGGGACGGCGGTCTATTTTCTGATTGTTTTGTGGGCTATTTTCTGATTGGTTGGTGGGCTATTTTCTGATTGGTTGGTGGGATATTTTCTGATTGGTTGGTATGGTATTTCTGATGGGACGGCGGTCTATTTTCTGATTGGTTGGTGGGATATTTTCTGATTGGATGGGGGGTATTTTCTGATTGTTTGGTGGGTTATTTTCTGATTGGATGGTGGGCTATTTTCTGATTGGTTGGTGGGCTATTTTCTGATTTGTTGGTGGGCCGTTTTCTCATTGGTTGGTGAGATATTTTCGGATTGGATGATGGGGTATTTTCTGATTGGTAGGTAGGGTATTTTCTGATTGGATGGTGGTCTATTTTCTGATTGGATGGTGGTCTATTTTCTGCTTTGTTGGTGGGATATTTTCTGATTGGATTGTGTGATATTTTCTGATTGGATGGTGGGATATTTTCTGATTGGTTGGTGGGCTTTTTTCTGATTGGTTGGTCTGGTATTTCTGATGGGATGGTGGTCTATTTTCTGTTTGGTTGGTGGGCTATTTTCTGATTGGTTGGTGGGATATTTTGTGATTGGATGGAGGGATATTTTCTGATGTGATGGTGGTCTATTTTCTGCTTGGTTGGTGGGATATTTTCTGATTGGATTGTGTGATATTTTCTGATTGGATGGTGGGATATTTTCTGATTGGTTGGTGGCATATTTTCCAATTGGATGGTGGGCTTTTTTCTGATTGTTTGGTCTGGTATTTCTGATGGGATGGTGGTCTATTTTCTGTTTGGTTGGTGGGCTATTTTCTGATTGGTTGGTGGGCTATTTTCTGATTGGTTGGTGGGATATTTTCCGATTGGATGGCGGGATATTTTCCGATTGGATGGTGGGCTATTATCTGATTGGATAATGGATTATTTTCTGATTGGTTGGTGGGCTATTTTCTGATTGGTTGGTGGGCTATTTTCTGTTTGGTTTGTGGGCTATTTTCTGATTGGTTGGTGGGATATTTTCAGATTGGATGGTGGGATATTTTCTGATTGGATGGTGGGATATTTTCCGATTGGTTGGTGGGCTATTTTCTGATAGGATGGTGGACTATTTTCGCATTCGATAATGGGCTATTTTCTGATTGGATGGTAATGTATTTTTTGATTGGATGGTGGGATATTTTCTGATTGGATGGTGTTCTATTCTCTGCTTTGTTGGTGGGATATTTTCCAATCTGATGGTGGGATATTTTCTGATTGGTTGGTGGGCTTTTTTCTCATTGGTTGGTAACGTATTTCTGGTGGGATGGTGGTCTATTTTCTGATTGGTTGGTTGGCTATTTTCTGATTGCTTAGTCGCCTATTTTCTGATTGGTTGGTGGGATATTTTCCGATTCGATGGTGGGATATTTTCCGATTGGTTGGTGGACTATTTTCTGATTTGATGGTGGTCTATTTTCTGATGGGATGGTGTTCTATTTTCACACTGGATGGTGGGCTATTTTCTGATTGTTTGGTGGGTTATTTTCTGATTGGATGGTGGGCTATTTTCTGATTGGTTGGTGTGCTTTTTTCTGATTGGTTGGTGGGCCGTTTTCTCATTGGTTGGTGAGATATTTTCTGATTTCTTGGTGGGCTATTTTCTGATTGTTTGTTATGGTATTTCTGACGGGGTGGTGGTCTATTTTCTGATTGGTTGGTGGGCTATTTTCTGATTGGTTGGTGTGCTATTGTCAGATTGGTTGTTGAGCTATTTTCTGATTGGTTGGTGGTTTAATTTTTGATTTAATAGTGGGATATTTTCTGATTTCTTGGTGGGCTATTTTCTGATTGGATGGTGGGGTATATTCTGAATGGATGGTGGGCTATTTTCTGATTGGTTGGTTGATTATTTTCTGATTGGATGGAGGTCTTTTTTCTGATTGGATGGTGGGCTATTTTCTGATTGGTTGGTGGGATATATTCTGATTGGATGGTGGGCTATTTTCTGATTGGTTGGTTGACTATTTTCTGATTGGATGGAGGTCTTTTTTTGATTGGATGGTGGACTATTTTCTGATTAGTTGGTGGGATATTTTCTGATTGGATAGTTGTCTATTTTCTGATTGCTTGGCATCTATTTTCTGATTGGCTGGTGGGATATTTCCTGATTGGATGGTGCGCTATTTTCTCATTGGTTAGTATAATAATTTCTGATTGGATGGTGAGCTATTTTCTGACGGGAAGGTGGGCTATTTTCTGATTGGATGGTGGGGTTTTTTCTGATGTGATGGTGGGATATTTTCTGATTGTTTGGTGGTCTATTTTCTGCTTTGTTGGTGGGCTATATTCTGATTGGATGGTGGACTATTTTTGGATTGGTTGGTGGTATAATTTCTGATTGTTTGGTCGGATCTTTTCTGATTGCTTGGTGTGCTATTTTCTGATTGATTGGTGGGCTATTTTCTGATTGGTTGGTGGGATATTTTCTGATTGTTTGGTGGAATATTTTCCGATTTGATGGTGGGATATTTTCCGATTGGTTGGTGGACTGTTTTCTGTTTGGATGGTGGTCTATTTTCTGATTGGATGGTGGTCTATTTTCTCATGGAATGGTGGGCTATTTTCTGATTGTTTGGTCGGCTATTTTCTGATTGTTTGGTGGGTTATTTTCTGATTGGATGGTGGAATATTTTCTGATGTGATGGTGTGCTATTTTCTGATTGGATGATGGGGTATTTTCTGAATGGATGGTAGGGTGTTTTCTGATTGGATGGTGGGATATTTTCTGATGGGGTGCTGGTCTATTTTCTGATTGGTTGATATGTTATTTCTGGTGGGATTGTGGTCTATTTTCTGATTGTTTGGTGGGCTATTTTCTGATTGGTTGGTGAGCTTTTTTCTGATTGGTTGGTGTGCTATGTTCTGATTGGTTGGTATGGTATTTCTGATGGGACGGCGGTCTATTTTCTGATTGGTTGGTGGGATATTTTCTGATTGGATGGGGGGTATTTTCTGATTGTTTGGTGGGTTATTTTCTGATTGGATGGTGGGCTATTTTCTGATTGGGTGGTGGTCTATTTTCTGATTTGTTGGTGGGCCGTTTTCTCATTGGTTGGTGAGATATTTTCGGATTGGATGATGGGGTATTTTCTGATTGGATGGTAGGGTATTTTCTGATTGGATGGTGGGATATTTTCTGATTGGATGGTGGAATATTTTCTGATGTGATGGTGTGCTATTTTCTGATTGGATGATGGGGTATTTTCTGAATGGATGGTAGGGTGTTTTCTGATTGGATGGCGGGATATTTTCTGATGGGGTGCTGCTCTATTTTCTGATTGGTTGATATGGTATTTCTGGTGGGATTGTGGTCTATTTTCTGATTGATTGGTGTGCTACTTTCTGATTGGATGGTGGGCTATTTTCTGATTGGTTGGTGGGCTATTTTCTGATTTGTTGGTATGGTATTTCTGATGGGACGGCAGTCTATTTTCTGATTGGTTGGTGGGATATTTTCTGATTGGATGGGGGTATATTCTGATTGGTTGGTGGGTTATTTTCTGATTGGATGGTGGACTATTTTCTGATTGGTTGGTGGGCTATTTTCTGATTTGTTGGTGGGCCGTTTTCTCATTGGTTGGTGAGATATTTAGGATTGGATGATGGGGTATTTTCTGATTGGATGGTAGGGTATTTTCTGATTGGATGGTGGGATATTTTCTGAAGTGATGGTGGTCTATTTTCTGCTTGGTTGGGGGGATATTTTCTGATTGGATCGTGTGATATTTTCTGATTGGATGGTGGGATATTTTCTGATTGAATGGTGGGCTATTTTCTGATTGGATGGTGGGCTATTTTCTGATTGGTTGGTGGGCTTTTTTCTGATTGGTTGGTCTGGTATTTCTGATGGGATGATGCTCTATTTTCTGATTGGTTGGTGGGCTATTTTCTGATTGGTTGGTGAGATATTTTGTGATTGGATGGAGGGATATTTTCCGATTGAATGGTGGGGTATTTTCTGATTGGTTGGTGGGATATTTTCCGATTGGATGGGGGGATATTTTCCGGTTGGATGGTGGGCTATTATCTGATTGGATGATGGATTATTTTCTGATTGGTTGGTGGACTATTTTCTGATTGGTTGGTGGGCTATTTTCTGTCTGGTTTGTGGGCTATTTTCTGATTGGTTGGTGGGATATTTTCAGGTTGGATGGTGGGATATTTTCTGATTGGATGGTGGGATATTTTCTGATTGGATGGTAGTGTATTTTTTGATTGGATGGTGGGATATTTTCTGATTGGATGGTGTTCTATTCTCTGCTTTGTTGGTGGGATATTTTCTGATTGGTTGGTGGACTTTTTTCTCATTGGTTGGTACTGTATTTCTGGTGGGATGGTGGTCTATTTTCTGTTTGGTTGGTGGGCTATTTTCTGATTGGTTGGTGTGCTATTTTCTGATGGGTTCGTGGGCTATTTTCTGATTGCTTGGTTGGCTATTTTCTGATTGCTTGGTCGGCTATTTTCTGATTGGTTGGTGGGATATTGTCCGATTCGATGGTGGGATATTTTCCGATTGGTTGGTGGACTATTTTCTGATTTGATGGTTGTCTATTTTCTGATTGGATGGTGGTCTATTTTCTCATTGGATGGTGGGCTATTTTCATTTTGTTTGGTGGGTTATATTCTGATTTGATGGTGGGCTATTTTCTGATTGGTTGGTGTGCTATTTTCTGATTGGTTGGTGGGCCATTTTCTCATTGGTTGGTGAGATATTTTCTGATTGGCTGTTATGGTATTTCTGATGGGGTGGTGGGCTATTTTCTGATTGGTTGGTGGGCTATTTTCTGATTGGTTGGTGTGCTATTGTCAGATTGGTTGGTGAGCTATTTTCTGATTGGTTGGTGGGTTAATTTTTGATTTAATAGTGGGATATTTTCTGATTTCTTGGTGGGCTATTTTCTGATTGGATGGTGGGGTATATTCTGATTGGATGGTGGGCTATTTTCTGATTGGTTGGTCGGCTATTTTCTGATTGTTTGGTGGGTTATTTTCTGATTGGATGGTGGGATATTTTCTGATTGGATGATGGAATATTTTGTGATGTGATGGTGTGCTATTTTCTGATTGGATGATGGGGTATTTTCTGAATGGATGGTAGGGTGTTTTCTGATTGGATGGTGGTATATTTTCTGATAGGGTGCTGCTCTATTTTCTGATTGGTTGATATTGTATTTCTGGTGGGATTGTGGTCCATTTTCTGATTGTTTGGTGGGCTATTTTCTGATTGGTTGGTGGGCTATTTTCTGATTGGTTGGTGGGCTATTTTCTGATTGGTTGGTATGGTATTTCTGATGGGACGGCAGTCTATTTTCTGATTGGTTGGTGGGATATTTTCTGATTGGATGAGGGGTATTTTCTGATTGTTTGGTGGGTTATTTTCTGATTGGATGGTGGGCCGTTTTCTCATTGGTTGGTGAGATATTTTCGGATTGGATGATGGGATATTTTCTGATTGGATTGTGTGATATTTTCTGATTGGATGGTGGGATATTTTCTGATTGGTTGGTGGACTATTTTCCAATTGGATGGTGGGCTATTTTCTGATTGGTTGGTGGGCTTTTTTCTGATTGATTGGTCTGGTATTTCTGATGGGATGGTGCTCTATTTCCTGATTGGATGGTGCGCTATTTTCTCATTGGTTAGTATATTATTTTCTGATTGGATGGTGAGCTATTTTCTGACGGGAATGTGGGCTATTTTCTGATTGGTTGGTGGGCTATTTTCTCATTGGTTTTTGTGCTATTTTCTCATTGGTTGGTGGGATATTTTCAGATTGGATGGTGGGATATTTTCTGATTGGATGGTGGGATATTTTCCGATTGGATGGTGGGACATTTTCCGATTGGATGGTGGGTTATTTTCTGAATGGATTGTGGGATATTTTCTGATTGGTTGGTGGGCTATTTTCTGATTGGATGGTGGTATATTTTCTGATTGGTTGGTGGGCTATTTTCTGATTGGTTGGTATGGTATTTCTGATGGGATGGTGGTCTATTTTCTGATTGTTTGGTGTGCTATTTTCTGATTGGTTGGTTGGCTATTTTCTGATTGGTTGGTGGGCTATTTTCTGATTGGTTGGTGGGCCATTTTCTGATTGGTTGGTGGGCTATTTTCTGATTGGTTGGTGGGCTATTGTCAGATTCGTTGGTTGTCTATTGTCAGATTGTTTGGTGGGCCATTTTCTGATTGGTTGGTGGGCTGTTTTCTGACTGGTCGGTATGGTATTTCTGATTGGATGGTGGGATATCTTCTGATTGGTTGGTGGGCTGTTTTCCGATTCGATGGTGAGATTTAACTGATTGCTTGGTGTGCTATTTTCTGATTGCTTGGTGTCTATTTTCTGATTGGTTGGTGGGCTATTTTCCGATTCGATGGTGAGATTTTTTCTGATTGGTTGGTGGACTATTTTCTAATTGGATGGTGGTCTATTTTCTGATTGGATGGTTGGCTTTTTTCTGATTGATTGGTGGGATATTTTCTGATTGGATGCTGGGCTATTTTTTGATTTGTTGGTTGGCTATTTTCTGATTGGATTGTGGGCTATTTTCTGATTGCCAGGCGGGCTATTTTCTGATTGTTTGGTGGGATGTTTTCTGATTGGATGGTAGACTATTATCTCATTGGTTGGTGGAATATATTCTGATTGGATGGTGAGCTATTTTCTGATTGGTTGGTGGGCTATTTTCTGATTGGATGGTGGGATATTTTCTGATTGGTTGGTGGGCTATTTTCTGATTGGATGGTGGACTATTTTCGGATTGGATGATGGGGTATTTTCTGATTGGATGGTAGGGTATTTTCTGATTGGATGGTGGGATATTTTTTGATGTGATGGTGGTCTATTTTCTGCTCAATTGGTGGGTTATTTTCTGATTGGATGGTGGGATATTTTCTGATTGGTTGGTGGGATATTTGCTGATTATTTGGTGGGCTATTTTCTGATTGGTTGGTGGGATATTTTCTGATTGGATGGTGGGATATTTTCGGATTGGATGGTGGGATATTTTCTGATTGTTTGGTGTAATATTTTCTGATTGGAGGTTGGGATATTTTCTGATTGTTTTGTCTGATCTTTTCTGATTGCTTGTTGGCCTATTTTCTGATTGCTTGGTGGGATATTTTCCGATTGGATGGGGCGATATTTAACGATTGGATGGTGGGCTATTTTCTGATTGGATGATGGATTATTTTCTGATTGGTTGGTGGGCTATTTTCTGATTGGTTGGTGGGCTATTTTCTCATTGGTTTTTGTGCTATTTTCTGATTGGTTGGTGGGATATTTTCAGATTGGATGGTGGGATATTTTCTGACTGGATGGTGGGATATTTTCTGATTGGTTGGTGGGCTATATTCTGATTGGATGGTGGACTATTTTTGGATTGGTTGGTGGGATATTTTCTGATTGTATGGTGGTATAATTTCTGATTGTTTGGTCGGATCTTTTCTGATTGCTTGGTGTGCTATTTTCTGATTGATTGGTCGGCTATTTTCTGATTGGTTGGTGGGATATTTTCTGATTGTTTGGTGGGATATTTTCCGATTGGTTGGTGGACTATTTTCTGTTTGGATGGTGGTCTATTTTCTGATTGGATGGTGGTCTATTTTCTCATGGAATGGTGGGCTATTTTCTGATTGTTTGGTCGGCTATTTTCTGATTGTTTGGTGGGTTATTGTCTGATTGGATGGTGGGATATTTTCTGATTGGATGGTGGAATATTTTCTGATGTGATGGTGTGCTATTTTCTGATTGGATGATGGGGTATTTTCTGAATGGATGGTAGGGTGTTTTCTGATTGGATGGTGGGATATTTTCTGATTCGTTGGTGGGCTATTTTCTGATTGGTTGGTATGCTATTTCTGATGGGACGGCGGTCTATTTTCTGATTGTTTTGTGGGCTATTTTCTGATTGGTTGGTGGGCTATTTTCTGATTGGTTGGTGGGATATTTTCTGATTGGTTGGTATGGTATTTCTGATGGGACGGCGGTCTATTTTCTGATTGGTTGGTGGGATATTTTCTGATTGGATGGGGGGTATTTTCTGATTGTTTGGTGGGTTATTTTCTGATTGGATGGTGGGCTATTTTCTGATTGGTTGGTGGGCTATTTTCTGATTTGTTGGTGGGCCGTTTTCTCATTGGTTGGTGAGATATTTTCGGATTGGATGATGGGGTATTTTCTGATTGGTAGGTAGGGTATTTTCTGATTGGATGGTGGTCTATTTTCTGATTGGATGGTGGTCTATTTTCTGCTTTGTTGGTGGGATATTTTCTGATTGGATTGTGTGATATTTTCTGATTGGATGGTGGGATATTTTCTGATTGGTTGGTGGGCTTTTTTCTGATTGGTTGGTCTGGTATTTCTGATGGGATGGTGGTCTATTTTCTGTTTGGTTGGTGGGCTATTTTCTGATTGGTTGGTGGGATATTTTGTGATTGGATGGAGGGATATTTTCTGATGTGATGGTGGTCTATTTTCTGCTTGGTTGGTGGGATATTTTCTGATTGGATTGTGTGATATTTTCTGATTGGATGGTGGGATATTTTCTGATTGGTTGGTGGCATATTTTCCAATTGGATGGTGGGCTTTTTTCTGATTGTTTGGTCTGGTATTTCTGATGGGATGGTGGTCTATTTTCTGTTTGGTTGGTGGGCTATTTTCTGATTGGTTGGTGGGCTATTTTCTGATTGGTTGGTGGGATATTTTCCGATTGGATGGCGGGATATTTTCCGATTGGATGGTGGGCTATTATCTGATTGGATAATGGATTATTTTCTGATTGGTTGGTGGGCTATTTTCTGATTGGTTGGTGGGCTATTTTCTGTTTGGTTTGTGGGCTATTTTCTGATTGGTTGGTGGGATATTTTCAGATTGGATGGTGGGATATTTTCTGATTGGATGGTGGGATATTTTCCGATTGGTTGGTGGGCTATTTTCTGATAGGATGGTGGACTATTTTCGCATTCGATAATGGGCTATTTTCTGATTGGATGGTAATGTATTTTTTGATTGGATGGTGGGATATTTTCTGATTGGATGGTGTTCTATTCTCTGCTTTGTTGGTGGGATATTTTCCAATCTGATGGTGGGATATTTTCTGATTGGTTGGTGGGCTTTTTTCTCATTGGTTGGTAACGTATTTCTGGTGGGATGGTGGTCTATTTTCTGATTGGTTGGTTGGCTATTTTCTGATTGCTTAGTCGCCTATTTTCTGATTGGTTGGTGGGATATTTTCCGATTCGATGGTGGGATATTTTCCGATTGGTTGGTGGACTATTTTCTGATTTGATGGTGGTCTATTTTCTGATGGGATGGTGTTCTATTTTCACACTGGATGGTGGGCTATTTTCTGATTGTTTGGTGGGTTATTTTCTGATTGGATGGTGGGCTATTTTCTGATTGGTTGGTGTGCTTTTTTCTGATTGGTTGGTGGGCCGTTTTCTCATTGGTTGGTGAGATATTTTCTGATTTCTTGGTGGGCTATTTTCTGATTGTTTGTTATGGTATTTCTGACGGGGTGGTGGTCTATTTTCTGATTGGTTGGTGGGCTATTTTCTGATTGGTTGGTGGTTTAATTTTTGATTTAATAGTGGGATATTTTCTGATTTCTTGGTGGGCTATTTTCTGATTGGATGGTGGGGTATATTCTGAATGGATGGTGGGCTATTTTCTGATTGGTTGGTTGACTATTTTCTGATTGGATGGAGGTCTTTTTTCTGATTGGATGGTGGGCTATTTTCTGATTGGTTGGTGGGATATATTCTGATTGGATGGTGGGCTATTTTCTGATTGGTTGGTTGACTATTTTCTGATTGGATGGAGGTCTTTTTTTGATTGGATGGTGGACTATTTTCTGATTAGTTGGTGGGATATTTTCTGATTGGATAGTTGTCTATTTTCTGATTGCTTGGCATCTATTTTCTGATTGGCTGGTGGGATATTTCCTGATTGGATGGTGCGCTATTTTCTCATTGGTTAGTATAATAATTTCTGATTGGATGGTGAGCTATTTTCTGACGGGAAGGTGGGCTATTTTCTGATTGGATGGTGGGGTTTTTTCTGATGTGATGGTGGGATATTTTCTGATTGTTTGGTGGTCTATTTTCTGCTTTGTTGGTGGGCTATATTCTGATTGGATGGTGGACTATTTTTGGATTGGTTGGTGGTATAATTTCTGATTGTTTGGTCGGATCTTTTCTGATTGCTTGGTGTGCTATTTTCTGATTGATTGGTGGGCTATTTTCTGATTGGTTGGTGGGATATTTTCTGATTGTTTGGTGGAATATTTTCCGATTTGATGGTGGGATATTTTCCGATTGGTTGGTGGACTGTTTTCTGTTTGGATGGTGGTCTATTTTCTGATTGGATGGTGGTCTATTTTCTCATGGAATGGTGGGCTATTTTCTGATTGTTTGGTCGGCTATTTTCTGATTGTTTGGTGGGTTATTTTCTGATTGGATGGTGGGATATTTTCTGATTGGATGGTGGAATATTTTCTGATGTGATGGTGTGCTATTTTCTGATTGGATGATGGGGTATTTTCTGAATGGATGGTAGGGTGTTTTCTGATTGGATGGTGGGATATTTTCTGATGGGGTGCTGGTCTATTTTCTGATTGGTTGATATGTTATTTCTGGTGGGATTGTGGTCTATTTTCTGATTGTTTGGTGGGCTATTTTCTGATTGGTTGGTGAGCTTTTTTCTGATTGGTTGGTGTGCTATGTTCTGATTGGTTGGTATGGTATTTCTGATGGGACGGCGGTCTATTTTCTGATTGGTTGGTGGGATATTTTCTGATTGGATGGGGGGTATTTTCTGATTGTTTGGTGGGTTATTTTCTGATTGGATGGTGGGCTATTTTCTGATTGGGTGGTGGTCTATTTTCTGATTTGTTGGTGGGCCGTTTTCTCATTGGTTGGTGAGATATTTTCGGATTGGATGATGGGGTATTTTCTGATTGGATGGTAGGGTATTTTCTGATTGGATGGTGGGATATTTTCTGATTGGATGGTGGAATATTTTCTGATGTGATGGTGTGCTATTTTCTGATTGGATGATGGGGTATTTTCTGAATGGATGGTAGGGTGTTTTCTGATTGGATGGCGGGATATTTTCTGATGGGGTGCTGCTCTATTTTCTGATTGGTTGATATGGTATTTCTGGTGGGATTGTGGTCTATTTTCTGATTGTTTGGTGTGCTATTTTCTGATTGGATGGTGGGCTATTTTCTGATTGGTTGGTGGGCTATTTTCTGATTTGTTGGTATGGTATTTCTGATGGGACGGCAGTCTATTTTCTGATTGGTTGGTGGGATATTTTCTGATTGGATGGGGGTATATTCTGATTGGTTGGTGGGTTATTTTCTGATTGGATGGTGGACTATTTTCTGATTGGTTGGTGGGCTATTTTCTGATTTGTTGGTGGGCCGTTTTCTCATTGGTTGGTGAGATATTTAGGATTGGATGATGGGGTATTTTCTGATTGGATGGTAGGGTATTTTCTGATTGGATGGTGGGATATTTTCTGAAGTGATGGTGGTCTATTTTCTGCTTGGTTGGGGGGATATTTTCTGATTGGATCGTGTGATATTTTCTGATTGGATGGTGGGATATTTTCTGATTGAATGGTGGGCTATTTTCTGATTGGATGGTGGGCTATTTTCTGATTGGTTGGTGGGCTTTTTTCTGATTGGTTGGTCTGGTATTTCTGATGGGATGATGCTCTATTTTCTGATTGGTTGGTGGGCTATTTTCTGATTGGTTGGTGAGATATTTTGTGATTGGATGGAGGGATATTTTCCGATTGAATGGTGGGGTATTTTCTGATTGGTTGGTGGGATATTTTCCGATTGGATGGGGGGATATTTTCCGGTTGGATGGTGGGCTATTATCTGATTGGATGATGGATTATTTTCTGATTGGTTGGTGGACTATTTTCTGATTGGTTGGTGGGCTATTTTCTGTTTGGTTTGTGGGCTATTTTCTGATTGGTTGGTGGGATATTTTCAGGTTGGATGGTGGGATATTTTCTGATTGGATGGTGGGATATTTTCTGATTGGATGGTAGTGTATTTTTTGATTGGATGGTGGGATATTTTCTGATTGGATGGTGTTCTATTCTCTGCTTTGTTGGTGGGATATTTTCTGATTGGTTGGTGGACTTTTTTCTCATTGGTTGGTACTGTATTTCTGGTGGGATGGTGGTCTATTTTCTGTTTGGTTGGTGGGCTATTTTCTGATTGGTTGGTGTGCTATTTTCTGATGGGTTCGTGGGCTATTTTCTGATTGCTTGGTTGGCTATTTTCTGATTGCTTGGTCGGCTATTTTCTGATTGGTTGGTGGGATATTGTCCGATTCGATGGTGGGATATTTTCCGATTGGTTGGTGGACTATTTTCTGATTTGATGGTTGTCTATTTTCTGATTGGATGGTGGTCTATTTTCTCATTGGATGGTGGGCTATTTTCATTTTGTTTGGTGGGTTATATTCTGATTTGATGGTGGGCTATTTTCTGATTGGTTGGTGTGCTATTTTCTGATTGGTTGGTGGGCCATTTTCTCATTGGTTGGTGAGATATTTTCTGATTGGCTGTTATGGTATTTCTGATGGGGTGGTGGGCTATTTTCTGATTGGTTGGTGGGCTATTTTCTGATTGGTTGGTGTGCTATTGTCAGATTGGTTGGTGAGCTATTTTCTGATTGGTTGGTGGGTTAATTTTTGATTTAATAGTGGGATATTTTCTGATTTCTTGGTGGGCTATTTTCTGATTGGATGGTGGGGTATATTCTGATTGGATGGTGGGCTATTTTCTGATTGGTTGGTCGGCTATTTTCTGATTGTTTGGTGGGTTATTTTCTGATTGGATGGTGGGATATTTTCTGATTGGATGATGGAATATTTTGTGATGTGATGGTGTGCTATTTTCTGATTGGATGATGGGGTATTTTCTGAATGGATGGTAGGGTGTTTTCTGATTGGATGGTGGTATATTTTCTGATAGGGTGCTGCTCTATTTTCTGATTGGTTGATATTGTATTTCTGGTGGGATTGTGGTCCATTTTCTGATTGTTTGGTGGGCTATTTTCTGATTGGTTGGTGGGCTATTTTCTGATTGGTTGGTGGGCTATTTTCTGATTGGTTGGTATGGTATTTCTGATGGGACGGCAGTCTATTTTCTGATTGGTTGGTGGGATATTTTCTGTTTGGATGAGGGGTATTTTCTGATTGTTTGGTGGGTTATTTTCTGATTGGATGGTGGGCCGTTTTCTCATTGGTTGGTGAGATATTTTCGGATTGGATGATGGGATATTTTCTGATTGGATTGTGTGATATTTTCTGATTGGATGGTGGGATATTTTCTGATTGGTTGGTGGACTATTTTCCAATTGGATGGTGGGCTATTTTCTGATTGGTTGGTGGGCTTTTTTCTGATTGATTGGTCTGGTATTTCTGATGGGATGGTGCTCTATTTCCTGATTGGATGGTGCGCTATTTTCTCATTGGTTAGTATATTATTTTCTGATTGGATGGTGAGCTATTTTCTGACGGGAATGTGGGCTATTTTCTGATTGGTTGGTGGGCTATTTTCTCATTGGTTTTTGTGCTATTTTCTCATTGGTTGGTGGGATATTTTCAGATTGGATGGTGGGATATTTTCTGATTGGATGGTGGGATATTTTCTGATTGGATGGTGGGCTATATTCTGATTGGATGGTGGTCTATTTTCTCATTGGATGGTGGGCTATTTTCATTTTGTTTGGTGGGTTATATTCTGATTTGATGGTGGGCTATTTTCTGATTGGTTGGTGTGCTATTTTCTGATTGGTTGGTGGGCCATTTTCTCATTGGTTGGTGAGATATTTTCTGATTGGCTGTTATGGTATTTCTGATGGGGTGGTGGGCTATTTTCTGATTGGTTGGTGGGCTATTTTCTGATTGGTTGGTGTGCTATTGTCAGATTGGTTGGTGAGCTATTTTCTGATTGGTTGGTGGGTTAATTTTTGATTTAATAGTGGGATATTTTCTGATTTCTTGGTGGGCTATTTTCTGATTGGATGGTGGGGTATATTCTGATTGGATGGTGGGCTATTTTCTGATTGGTTGGTCGGCTATTTTCTGATTGTTTGGTGGGTTATTTTCTGATTGGATGGTGGGATATTTTCTGATTGGATGATGGAATATTTTGTGATCTGATGGTGTGCTATTTTCTGATTGGATGATGGGGTATTTTCTGAATGGATGGTAGGGTGTTTTCTGATTGGATGGTGGTATATTTTCTGATAGGGTGCTGCTCTATTTTCTGATTGGTTGATATTGTATTTCTGGTGGGATTGTGGTCCATTTTCTGATTGTTTGGTGGGCTATTTTCTGATTGGTTGGTGGGCTATTTTCTGATTGGTTGGTGGGCTATTTTCTGATTGGTTGGTATGGTATTTCTGATGGGACGGCAGTCTATTTTCTGATTGGTTGGTGGGATATTTTCTGATTGGATGAGGGGTATTTTCTGATTGTTTGGTGGGTTATTTTCTGATTGGATGGTGGGCCGTTTTCTCATTGGTTGGTGAGATATTTTCGGATTGGATGATGGGATATTTTCTGATTGGATTGTGTGATATTTTCTGATTGGATGGTGGGATATTTTCTGATTGGTTGGTGGACTATTTTCCAATTGGATGGTGGGCTATTTTCTGATTGGTTGGTGGGCTTTTTTCTGATTGATTGGTCTGGTATTTCTGATGGGATGGTGCTCTATTTCCTGATTGGATGGTGCGCTATTTTCTCATTGATTAGTATATTATTTTCTGATTGGATGGTGAGCTATTTTCTGACGGGAATGTGGGCTATTTTCTGATTGGTTGGTGGGCTATTTTCTCATTGGTTTTTGTGCTATTTTCTCATTGGTTGGTGGGATATTTTCAGATTGGATGGTGGGATATTTTCTGATTGGATGGTGGGATATTTTCTGATTGGATGGTGGGCTATATTCTGATTGGTTGGTGGGCTATTTTCTCATTGGTTGGTGGGCTATTTTCTCATTGGTTTTTGTGCTATTTTCTGATTGGTTGGTGGGATATTTTCAGATTGGATGGTGGGATATTTTCTGACTGGATGGTGGGATATTTTCTGATTGGTTGGTGGGCTATATTCTGATTGGATGGTGGACTATTTTTGGATTGGTTGGTGGGGTATTTTCTGATTGTATGGTGGTATAGTTTCTGATTGTTTGGTCGGATATTTTCTGATTGCTTGGTGTGCTATTTTCTGATTGATTGGTCGGCTATTTTCTGATTGGTTGGTGGGATATTTTCTGGTTGTTTGGTGGGATATTTTCCGATTTGATGGTGGGATATTTTCCAATTGGTTGGTGGACTATTTTCTGTTTGGATGGTGGTCTATTTTCTGATTGGATGGTGGTCTATTTTCTCATGGAATGGTGAGCTATTTTCTGATTGTTTGGTCGGCTATTTTCTGATTGTTTGGTGGGTTATTTTCTGATTGGATGGTGGGATATTTTCTGATTGGATGGTGGAATATTTTCTGATGTGATGGTGTGCTATTTTCTGATTGGATGATGGGGTATTTTCTGAATGGATGGTAGGGTGTTTTCTGATTGGATGGTGGGATATTTTCTGATTGGTTGGTGGGCTATTTTCTGATTGTTTGGTGGCCTATTTTCTGAATGGTTGGTGGGCTATTTTCTGAATGGTTGGTATGGTATTTCTGATGGGACGGCAGTCTATTTTCTGATTGGTTGGTGGGATATTTTCTGATTGGATGAGGGGTATTTTCTGATTGTTTGGTGGGTTATTTTCTGATTGGATGGTGGGCTATTTTCTGATTGGTTGGTGGGCTATTTTCTCATTTGTTGGTGGGCTGTTTTCTCATTGGTTGGTGAGATATTTTCGGATTGGATGATGGGATATTTTCTGATTGGATTGTGTTATATTTTCTGATTGGATGCTGGGATATTTTCTGACTGGTTGGTGGACTATTTTCCAATTGGATGGTGGGCTATTTTCTGATTGGTTGGTGGGATATTTTCTGATTGGTTGGTGGGCTATATTCTGATTGGATGGTGGACTATTTTTGGATTGGTTGGTGGGATATTTTCTGATTGTATGGTGGTATAATTTCTGATTGTTTGGTCGGATCTTTTCTGATTGCTTGGTGTGCTATTTTCTGATTGATTGGTCGGCTATTTTCTGATTGGTTGGTGGGATATTTTCTGATTGGTTGGTGGACTATTTTCTGTTTGGATGGTGGTCTATTTTCTGATTGGATGGTGGTCTATTTTCTCATGGAATGGTGGGCTATTTTCTGATTGTTTGGTGGGTTATTTTCTGATTGGATGGTGGGATACTTTCTGATTGGATGGTGGAATATTTTCTGATGTGATGGAGAGCTATTTTCTGATTGGATGATGGGGTATTTTCTGAATGGATGGTAGGGTGTTTTCTGATTGGATGGTGGGATATTTTCTGATGGGGTGCTGGTCTATTTTCTGATTGGTTGATATGGTATTTGTGGTGGGATTGTGGTCTATTTTCTGATTGTTTGGTGGGCTATTTTCTGATTGGTTGGTGGGCTATTTTCTGATTGGTTGGTGGGCTATTTTCTGATTGGTTGGTATGGTATTTCTGATGGGACGGCGGTCTATTTTCTGATTGGTTGGTGGGATATTTTCTGATTGGATGGGGGGTATTTTCTGATTGTTTGGTGGGTTATTTTCTGATTGGATGGTGGGCTATTTTCTGATTGGTTGGTGGGCTATTTTCTGATTTGTTGGTGGGCCGTTTTCTCATTGGTTGGTGAGATATTTTCGGATTGGATGATGGGGTATTTTCTGATTGGATGGTAGGGTATTTTCTGATTGGATGGTGGGATATTTTCTGATGTGATGGTGGTCTATTTTCTGCTTGGTTGGTGGATATTTTCTGATTGGATTGTGTGATATTTTTTGATTGGATGGTGGGATATTTTCTGATTGGTTGGTGGCATATTTTCTGATGTGATGGTGGTCTATTTTCTGCTTGGTTGGTGGGATATTTTCTGATTGGATTGTGTGATATTTTTTGATTGGATGGTGGTCTATTTTCTGCTTGGTTGGTGGGATATTTTCTGATTGGATTGTGTGATATTTTTTGATTGGATGGCGGGATATTTTCCGATTGGATGGTGGGCTATTATCTGATTGGATGATGGATTATTTTCTGATTGGTTGGTGGGCTATTTTCTGTTTGGTTTGTGGGCTATTTTCTGATTGGTTGGTGGGATATTTTCAGATTGGATGGTGGGATATTTTCTGATTGGATGGTGGGATATTTTCTGATTGGTTGGTGGGCTATTTTCTGATAGGATGGTCGACTATTTTCGGATTGGATGATGGGCTATTTTCTGATTGGATGGTAGTGTATTTTTTGATTGGTTGGTGGGATATTTTCCGATTGGATGGGGGGATATTTTCCGATTGGATGGTGGGCTATTATCTGATTGGATGATGGATTATTTTCTGATTGGTTGGTGGGCTATTTTCTGATTGGTTGGTGGGCTATTTTCTGTTTGGTTTGTGGGCTATTTTCTGATTGGTTGGTGGGATATTTTCAGATTGGATGATGGGATATTTTCAGATTGGATGGTGGGATATTTTCTGATTGGATGGTGGGATATTTTCTGATTGGTTGGTGGGCTATTTTCTGATAGGATGGTCGACTATTTTCGGATTGGATGATGGGCTATTTTCTGATTGGATGGTAGTGTATTTTTTGATTGGATGGTGGGATATTTTCTGATTGGATGGTGTTCTATTCTCTGCTTTGTTGGTGGGATATTTTCCAATTGGATGGTGGGATATTTTCTGATTGGTTGGTGGGTTTTTTTCCTCATTGGTTGGTAACGTATTTCTGGTGGGATGGTGGTCTATTTTCTGATTGGTTGGTGGGCTATTTTCTGATTGGTTGGTGGGCTATTTTCTGATGGGTTCGTGGGCTATTTTCTGATTGCTTGGTTGGCTATTTTCTGATTGCTTGGTCGGCTATTTTCTGATTGGTTGGTGGGATATTGTCCGATTCGATGGTGGGATATTTTCCGATTGGTTGGTGGACTATTTTCTGATTTGATGGTGGTCTATTTTCTGATTGGATGGTGGTTTATTTTCTCATTGGATGGTGGGCTATTTTCCTTTTGTTTTGTGGGTTATTTTCTGATTTGATGGTGGGCTATTTTCTGATTGGTTGGTGTGCTATTTTCTGATAGGTTGGTGTGCCGTTTTCTCATTGGTTGGTGAGATATTTTCTGATTGGTTGGTGGGCTATTTTCTGATTGGTTGTTATGGTATTTCTGATGGGGTGGTGGTCTATTTTCTGATTGGTTGGTGGGCTATTTTCTGATTGGTTGGTGTGCTATTGTCAGATTGGTTGGTGAGCTATTTTCTGATTGGTTGGTGGGTTAATGTTTGATTTAATAGTGGGATATTTTCTGATTTCTTGGTGGGCTATTTTCTGATTGGATGGTGGGGTATATTCTGATTGGATGGTGGGCTATTTTCTGATTGGTTGGTTGACTATTTTCTGATTGGATGGAGGTCTTTTTTCTGATTGGATGGTGGGCTATTTTCTGATTGGTTGGTGGGATATATTCTGATTGGATGGTGGGCTATTTTCTGATTGGTTGGTTGACTATTTTCTGATTGGATGGAGGTCTTTTTTTGATTGGATGGTGGGCTATTTTCTGATTAGTTGGTGGGATATTTTCTGATTGGATAGTTGTCTATTTTCTGATTGCTTGGCGTCACTTTTCTGATTGGTTGGTGGGTTATTTTCTGATTGGATGGTGCGCTATTTTCTCATTGGTTAGCATAGTATTTTCTGATTGGATGGTGAGCTATTTTTTGACTGGAAGGTGGTCTATTTTCTGATTGCTTGGTGGGCTATTTTCTGATTGGTTGGTGGGATATTTTCTGATTGGATGGTGAGATATTTTCCGATTGGATGGTGGGGTATTTTCTGATTGGTTGGTGGCATATTTTCCGATTGGATTGGGGGATGTTTTCCGATTGGATGCTGGGCTATTTTCTGATTGGATGCTGGGATATTTTCCGATTGGATGCTGGGCTATTTTCTGATTGGATGCTGGGATATTTTCTGATTCGTTGGTGGGATCTTTTCTGATTGTTTGGTGGGCTATTTTCTGATTGGTTAGTGGGCAATTTTCTGATTGGTTGGTGGGATATTTTCTGATTGGATGGTGGGATATTTTCCGATTGGATGGTGGGCTAGTTTCCAATTGGTTGGTGGCATATTTTCCGATTGAATTGGGGGATATTTTCCGATTGGATGGTGGGCTAATTTCTGATTGGAAGGTGGGATATTTTCTGATTGGTTGGTGGTATCTTTTCTGATTGTTTGGTGGCCTATTTTCTGATTGGTTGGTGGGCTATTTTCTGATTGGTTGGTGGGATATTTTTTGATTGGATGGTAGGATATTTTCTGATTGGATGGTGGGATATTTTCTGATTGGTTGGTGGGCTATTTTCTGATTGGTTGGTGGGCTATTTTCTGATTGGTTGATGGGCTATTTTCTGATAGGTTGGTGGCATATTTTCTGATTGGATGGTGGGATATTTTCTAATTCCATGGTGGGATATTTTCTGATGTGATGTTGGCCTATTTTCTGATTGGATGATGGGGTACTTTCTGATTGGATCGTAGGGTATTTTCTGATTGGATGGTGGGATATTTTCTGATGAGGTGGTGGTCTATTTTCTGACTGGTTGGTAAAGTATTTCTGGTGGGATGGTGGGATATTTTCTGATTGGATGGTGGGATATTTTCTGATTGGTTGGTGGGCTATATTCTGATTGGATTGTGGACTATTTTCAGATTGGATGATGGGACTTTTTCTGAATGTATGGTAGGATATTTTCTGATTGGATGGTGGTATATTTTCTGATTGGATGGTGGTATATGTTCTGATTGGATGGTGGGATATTTTCTGATTGGTTGGTGGGATATTTTCTGATTGGTTGGTGGGCTATTTTCTGATTGGTTGATGGGCTATTTTCTGATAGGTTGGTGGCATATTTTCTGATTGGATGGTGGGATATTTTCTAATTCCATGGTGGGATATTTTCTGATGTGATGTTGGCCTATTTTCTGATTGGATGATGGGGTACGTTCTGATTGGATCGTAGGGTATTTTCTGATTGGATGGTGGGATATTTTCTGATGAGGTGGTGGTCTATTTTCTGACTGGTTGGTAAAGTATTTCTGGTGGGATGGTGGGATATTTTCTGATTGGATGGTGGGATATTTTCTGATTGGTTGGTGGGCTATATTCTGATTGGATGGTGGACTATTTTTGGATTGGTTGGTGGGATATTTTCTGATTGTATGGTGGTATAATTTCTGATTGTTTGGTCGGATCTTTTCTGATTGCTTGGTGTGCTATTTTCTGATTGATTGGTCGGCTATTTTCTGATTGGTTGGTGGGATATTTTCCGATTTGATGGTGGGATATTTTCCGATTGGTTGGTGGACTATTTTCTGTTTGGATGGTGGTCTATTTTCTGATTGGATGGTGGTCTATTTTCTCATGGAATGGTGGGCTATTTTCTGATTGTTTGGTCGGCTATTTTCTGATTGTTTGGTGGGTTATTTTCTGATTGAATGGTGGAATCTTTTCTGATGTGATGGTGTGCTATTTTCTGATTGGTTGATGGGGTATTTTCTGAATGGATGGTAGGGTGTTTTCTGATTGGAAGATGGGATATTTTCTGATGGGGTGCTGGTCTATTTTCTGATTGGTTGGTGGGCTATTTTCTGATAGGTTGGTGGCATATTTTCTGATTGGATGGTGGGATATTTTCTGATTCCATGGTGGGATATTTTCTGATGTGATGTTGGCCTATTTTCTGATTGGTTGATGGGGTACTTTCTGATTGGATCGTAGAGTATTTTCTGATTGGATGGTGGGATATTTTCTGATGAGGTGGTGGTCTATTTTCTGACTGGTTGGTAAAGTATTTCTGGTGGGATGGTGGGATATTTTCTGATTGGATGGTGGGATATTTTCTGATTGGTTGGTGGGCTATATTCTGATTGGATGGTGGTCTATTTTCTGATTGGATGGTGGTCTATTTTCTCATGGAATGGTGGGCTATTTTCTGATTGTTTGGTCGGCTATTTTCTGATTGTTTGGTGGGTTATTTTCTGATTGGATGGTGGGATATTTTCTGATTGGATGGTGGAATATTTTCTGATGTGATGGTGTGCTATTTTCTGATTGGATGATGGGGTATTTTCTGAATGGATGGTAGGGTGTTTTCTGATTGGATGGTGGGATATTTACTGATGGGGTGCTGGTCTATTTTCAGATTGGTTGATATGGTATTTCTGGTGGATTGTGGTCTATTTTCTGATTGTTTGGTGGGCTATTTTCTGATTGGTTGGTGGGCTATTTTCTGATTGGTTGGTGGGATATTTCCTGATTGGTTGGTATGGTATTTCTGATGGGACGGCGGTCTATTTTCTGATTGGTTGGTGGGATATTTTCTGATTGGATGGGGGGTATTTTCTGATTGTTTGGTGGGTTATTTTCTGATTGGATGGTGGGCTATTTTCTGATTGGTTGGTGGGCTATTTTCTGATTTGTTGGTGGGCCGTTTTCTCATTGGTTGGTGAGATATTTTCGGATTGGATGATGGGGTATTTTCTGATTGGATGGTAGGATATTTTCTGATTGGATGGTGGGATATTTTCTGATATGATGGTGGTCTATTTTCTGCTTGGTTGGTGGGATATTTTCTGATTGGATTGTGTGATATTTTCTGATTGGATGGTGGGATATTTTCTGATTGGTTGGTGGCATATTTTCCAATTGGATGGTGGGCTTTTTTCTGATTGTTTGGTCTGGTATTTCTGATGGGATGGTGGTCTATTTTCTGTTTGGTTGGTGGGCTATTTTCTGATTGGTTGGTGGGCTATTTTCTGATTGGTTGGTGGGATATTTTCCGATTGGATGGCGGGATATTTTCCGATTGGATGGTGGGCTATTATCTGATTGGATAATGGATTATTTTCTGATTGGTTGGTGGGCTATTTTCTGATTGGTTGGTGGGCTATTTTCTGTTTGGTTTGTGGGCTATTTTCTGATTGGTTGGTGGGATATTTTCAGATTGGATGGTGGGATATTTTCTGATTGGATGGTGGGATATTTTCCGATTGGTTGGTGGGATATTTTCTGATAGGATGGTGGACTATTTTCGGATTGGATGTTGGGCTATTTTCTGATTGGATGGTGGAATATTTTCTGATGTGATGGTGTGCTATTTTCTGATTGCATGATGGGGTATTTTCTGAATGGATGGTAGGGTGTTTTCTGATTGGATGGTGGGATATTTTCTGATGAGGTGCTGGTCTATTTTCTGATTGGTTGGTGGGCTATTTTCTGATAGGTTGATGGCATATTTTCTGATTGGATGGTGGGATATTTTCTGATTCCATGGTGGGATATTTTCTGATGTGATGTTGGCCTATTTTCTGATTGGTTGATGGGGTACTTTCTGATTGGATCGTAGGGTATTTTCTGATTGGATGGTGGGATATTTTCTGATGGGGTGGTGGTCTATTTTCTGATTGGTTGTTAAAGTATTTCTGGTGGGATGGTGGGATATTTTCTGATTAGATGGTGGGATATTTTCTGATTGGTTGGTGGGCTATATTCTGATTGGATGGTGGACTATTTTTGGGTTGGTTGGTGGGATATTTTCTGATTGTATGGTGGTATAATTTCTGATTGTTTGGTCGGATCTTTTCTGATTGCTTGGTGTGCTATTTTCTGATTGATTGGTCGGCTATTTTCTGATTGGTTGGTGGGATATTTTCTGATTGTTTGGTGGGATATTTTCCGATTGGATGGCGGGATATTTTCCGATTGGATGGTGGGCTATTATCTGATTGGATAATGGATTATTTTCTGATTGGTTGGTGGGCTATTTTCTGATTGGTTGGTGGGCTATTTTCTGTTTGGTTTGTGGGCTATTTTCTGATTGCTTGGTCGGCTATTTTCTGATTGGTTGGTGGGATATTGTCCGATTCGATGGTGGGATATTTTCCGATTGGTTGGTGGACTATTTTCTGATTTGATGGTGGTCTATTTTCTGATTGGATGGTGGTTTATTTTCTCATTGGATGGTGGGCTATTTTCCTTTTGTTTTGTGGGTTATTTTCTGATTTGATGGTGGGCTATTTTCTGATTGGTTGGTGTGCTATTTTCTGATAGGTTGGTGTGCCGTTTTCTCATTGGTTGGTGAGATATTTTCTGATTGGTTGGTGGGCTATTTTCTGATTGGTTGGTGTGCTATTATCAGATTGGTTGGTGAGCTATTTTCTGATTGGTTGGTGGGTTAATGTTTGATTTAATAGTGGGATATTTTCTGATTTCTTGGTGGGCTATTTTCTGATTGGATGGTGGGGTATATTCTGATTGGATGGTGGGCTATTTTCTGATTGGTTGGTTGACTATTTTCTGATTGGATGGAGGTCTTTTTTCTGATTGGATGGTGGGCTATTTTCTGATTGGTTGGTGGGATATATTCTGATTGGATGGTGGGCTATTTTCTGATTGGTTGGTTGACTATTTTCTGATTGGATGGAGGTCTTTTTTTGATTGGATGGTGGGCTATTTTCTGATTAGTTGGTGGGATATTTTCTGATTGGATAGTTGTCTATTTTCTGATTGCTTGGCGTCTCTTTTCTGATTGGTTGGTGGGTTATTTTCTGATTGGATGGTGCGCTATTTTCTCATTGGTTAGCATAATATTTTCTGATTGGATGGTGGGATATTTTCTGCTTCCTTGGTGGGCTATTTTCTGATTGGATGGTGGGATATTTTCTAATTCCATGGTGGGATATTTTCTGATGTGATGTTGGCCTATTTTCTGATTGGATGATGGGGTACTTTCTGATTGGATCGTAGGGTATTTTCTGATTGGATGGTGGGATATTTTCTGATGAGGTGGTGGTCTATTTTCTGACTGGTTGGTAAAGTATTTCTGGTGGGATGGTGGGATATTTTCTGATTGGATGGTGGGATATTTTCTGATTGGTTGGTGGGCTATATTCTGATTGGATTGTGGACTATTTTCAGATTGGATGATGGGACTTTTTCTGAATGTATGGTAGGATATTTTCTGATTGGATGGTGGTATATTTTCTGATTGGATGGTGGTATATGTTCTGATTGGATGGTGGGATATTTTCTGATTGGTTGGTGGGCTATTTTCTGATTGGTTGATGGGCTAATTTCTGATAGGTTGGTGGCATATTTTCTGATTGGATGGTGGGATATTTTCTAATTCCATGGTGGGATATTTTCTGATGTGATGTTGGCCTATTTTCTGATTGGATGATGGGGTACTTTCTGATTGGATCGTAGGGTATTTTCTGATTGGATGGTGGGATATTTTCTGATGAGGTGGTGGTCTATTTTCTGACTGGTTGGTAAAGTATTTCTGGTGGGATGGTGGGATATTTTCTGATTGGATGGTGGGATATTTTCTGATTGGTTGGTGGGCTATATTCTGATTGGATGGTGGACTATTTTTGGATTGGTTGGTGGGATATTTTCTGATTGTATGGTGGTATAATTTCTGATTGTTTGGTCGGATCTTTTCTGATTGCTTGGTGTGCTATTTTCTGATTGATTGGTCGGCTATTTTCTGATTGGTTGGTGGGATATTTTCCGATTTGATGGTGGGATATTTTCCGATTGGTTGGTGGACTATTTTCTGTTTGGATGGTGGTCTATTTTCTGATTGGATGGTGGTCTATTTTCTCATGGAATGGTGGGCTATTTTCTGATTGTTTGGTCGGCTATTTTCTGATTGTTTGGTGGGTTATTTTCTGATTGGATGGTGGGATATTTTCTGATTGGATGGTGGAATATTTTCTGATGTGATGGTGTGCTATTTTCTGATTGGTTGATGGGGTATTTTCTGAATGGATGGTAGGGTGTTTTCTGATTGGAAGATGGGATATTTTCTGATGGGGTGCTGGTCTATTTTCTGATTGGTTGGTGGGCTATTTTCTGATAGGTTGGTGGCATATTTTCTGATTGGATGGTGGGATATTTTCTGATTCCATGGTGGGATATTTTCTGATGTGATGTTGGCCTATTTTCTGATTGGTTGATGGGGTACTTTCTGATTGGATCGTAGGGTATTTTCTGATTGGATGGTGGGATATTTTCTGATGGGGTGGTGGTCTATTTTCTGACTGGTTGGTAAAGTATTTCTGGTGGGATGGTGGGATATTTTCTGATTGGATGGTGGGATATTTTCTGATTGGTTGGTGGGCTATATTCTGATTGGATGGTGGTCTATTTTCTGATTGGTTGGTGGTCTATTTTCTCATGGAATGGTGGGCTATTTTCTGATTGTTTGGTCGGCTATTTTCTGATTGTTTGGTGGGTTATTTTCTGATTGGATGGTGGGATATTTTCTGATTGGATGGTGGAATATTTTCTGATGTGATGGTGTGCTATTTTCTGATTGGATGATGGGGTATTTTCTGAATGGATGGTAGGGTGTTTTCTGATTGGATGGTGGGATATTTTCTGATGGGGTGCTGGTCTATTTTCAGATTGGTTGATATGGTATTTCTGGTGGATTGTGGTCTATTTTCTGATTGTTTGGTGGGCTATTTTCTGATTGGTTGGTGGGCTATTTTCTGATTGGTTGGTGGGATATTTTCTGATTGGTTGGTATGGTATTTCTGATGGGACGGCGGTCTATTTTCTGATTGGTTGGTGGGATATTTTCTGATTGGATGGGGGGTATTTTCTGATTGTTTGGTGGGTTATTTTCTGATTGGATGGTGGGCTATTTTCTGATTGGTTGGTGGGCTATTTTCTGATTTGTTGGTGGGCCGTTTTCTCATTGGTTGGTGAGATATTTTCGGATTGGATGATGGGGTATTTTCTGATTGGATGGTAGGATATTTTCTGATTGGATGGTGGGATATTTTCTGATGTGATGGTGGTCTATTTTCTGCTTGGTTGGTGGGATATTTTCTGATTGGATTGTGTGATATTTTCTGATTGGATGGTGGGATATTTTCTGATTGGTTGGTGGCATATTTTCCAATTGGATGGTGGGCTTTTTTCTGATTGTTTGGTCTGGTATTTCTGATGGGATGGTGGTCTATTTTCTGTTTGGTTGGTGGGCTATTTTCTGATTGGTTGGTGGGCTATTTTCTGATTGGTTGGTGGGATATTTTCCGATTGGATGGCGGGATATTTTCCGATTGGATGGTGGGCTATTATCTGATTGGATATTGGATTATTTTCTGATTGGTTGGTGGGCTATTTTCTGATTGGTTGGTGGGCTATTTTCTGTTTGGTTTGTGGGCTATTTTCTGATTGGTTGGTGGGATATTTTCAGATTGGATGGTGGGATATTTTCTGATTGGATGGTGGGATATTTTCCGATTGGTTGGTGGGATATTTTCTGATAGGATGGTGGACTATTTTCGGATTGGATGTTGGGCTATTTTCTGATTGGATGGTGGAATATTTTCTGATGTGATGGTGTGCTATTTTCTGATTGCATGATGGGGTATTTTCTGAATGGATGGTAGGGTGTTTTCTGATTGGATGGTGGGATATTTTCTGATGAGGTGCTGGTCTATTTTCTGATTGGTTGGTGGGCTATTTTCTGATAGGTTGATGGCATATTTTCTGATTGGATGGTGGGATATTTTCTGATTCCATGGTGGGATATTTTCTGATGTGATGTTGGCCTATTTTCTGATTGGTTGATGGGGTACTTTCTGATTGGATCGTAGGGTATTTTCTGATTGGATGGTGGGATATTTTCTGATGGGGTGGTGGTCTATTTTCTGACTGGTTGTTAAAGTATTTCTGGTGGGATGGTGGGATATTTTCTGATTAGATGGTGGGATATTTTCTGATTGGTTGGTGGGCTATATTCTGATTGGATGGTGGACTATTTTTGGGTTGGTTGGTGGGATATTTTCTGATTGTATGGTGGTATAATTTCTGATTGTTTGGTCGGATCTTTTCTGATTGCTTGGTGTGCTATTTTCTGATTGATTGGTCGGCTATTTTCTGATTGGTTGGTGGGATATTTTCTGATTGTTTGGTGGGATATTTTCCGATTTGATGGTGGGATATTTTCCGATTGGTTGGTGGACTATTTTCTGTTTGGATGGTGGTCTATTTTCTGATTGGATGGTGGTCTATTTTCTCATGGAATGGTGGGCTATTTTCTGATTGTTTGGTCGGCTATTTTCTGATTGTTTGGTGGGTTATTTTCTGATTGGATGGTGGGATATTTTCTGATTGGATGGTGGAATATTTTCTGATGTGATGGTGTGCTATTTTCTGATTGGATGATGGGGTATTTTCTGAATGGATGGTAGGGTGTTTTCTGATTGGATGGTGGGATATTTTCTGATGGATGCTGGTCTATTTTCTGATTGGTTGATCTGGTATTTCTGGTGGATTGTGGTCTATTTTCTGATTGTTTGGTGGGCTATTTTCTGATTGGTTGGTGGGCTATTTTCTGATTGGTTGGTGCGCTATTTTCTGATTGGTTGGTATGGTATTTCTGATGGGACGGCGGTCTATTTTCCGATTGGTTGGTGGGATTTTTTTCTGATTGGATGGGGGTATTTTCTGATTGGTTGGTGGGTTATTTTCTGATTGGATGATGGACTATTTTCTGATTGGTTGGTGGGCTATTTTCTGATTTGTTGGTGGGCCGTTTTCTCATTGGTTGGTCAGATATTTTCGGATTGGATGATGGGGTATTTTCTGATTGGATGGTAGGGTATTTTCTGATTGGATGGTGGGATATTTTCTGATGTGATGGTGGTCTATTTTCTGCTTGGTTGGTGGGATATTTTCTGATTGGATTGTGTGATATTTTCTGATTGGATGGTGGGATATTTTCTGATTGGTTGGTGGCATATTTTCCAGTTGGATGGTGGGCTATTTTCTGATTGGTTGGTGGGCTATTTTCTGATTGGTTGGTGGGATATTTTGTGATTAGATGGAGGGATATTTTCCGATTGAATGGTGGGGTATTTTCTGATTGGTTGGTGGGATATTTTCCGATTGGATGGCGGGATATTTTCCGATTGGATTTTGGGCTATTATCTGATTGGATGATGGATTATTTTCTGATTGGTTGGTGGGGTATTTTCTGATTGGATGGCGGGATATTTTCCGATTGGATGGTGGGCTATTATCTGATTGGATGATGGATTATTTTCTGATTGGTTGGTGGACTATTTTCTGATTGGTTGGTGGGCTATTTTCTGTTTGGTTTGTGGGCTATTTTCTGATTGGTTGGTGGGATATTTTCAGATTGGATGGTGGGATATTTTCTGATTGGATGGTGGGATATTTTCTGATTGGTTGGTGGGTTTTTTTCTCATTGGTTGGTAACGTATTTCTGGTGGGATGGTGGTCTATTTTCTGTTTGGTTGGTGGGCTATTTTCTGATTGGTTGGTGGGCTATTTTCTGATTGGTTGGTGGGCTATTTTCTGATGGGTTCGTGGGCTATTTTCTGATTGCTTGGTTGGCTATTTTCTGATTGCTTGGTGGGATATTGTCCGATTCGATGGTGGGATATTTTCTGATTGGTTGGTGGACTATTTTCTGATTTGATGGTGGTCTATTTTCTGATTGGATGGTGGTCTATTTTCTCATTGGATGGTGGGTTATTTTCATTTTGTTTGGTGGGTTATATTCTGATTTGATGGTGGGCTATTTTCTGATTGGTTGGTGTGCTATTTTCTGATTGGTTGGTGGGCCATTTTCTCATTGGTTGGTGGGCTATTTTCTGATTGGTTGTTATGGTATTTCTGATTTATTGGTGGTCTATTTTCTGATTGGTTGGTGGGCTATTATCTGATTGGTTGTTGTGCTATTGTCAGATTGGTTGGTGAGCTATTTTCTGATTGGTTGGTGGGTTAATTTTTGATTTAATAGTGGGATATTTTCTGATTTCTTGGTGGGGTATATTCTGATTGGATGGTGGGCTATTTTCTGATTGGTTGGTTGACTATTTTCTGATTGGATGGTGGTCTATTTTCTGATTGGATGGTGGTCTATTTTCTCATGGAATGGTGGGCTATTTTCTGATTGTTTGGTCGGCTATTTTCTGATTGTTTGGTGGGTTATTTTCTGATTGGATGGTGGGATATTTTCTGATTGGATGGTGGAATATTTTCTGATGTGATGGTGTGCTATTTTCTGATTGGATGATGGGGTATTTTCTGAATGGATGGTAGGATGTTTTCTGATTGGATGGTGGGATATTTTCTGATGGGGTGCTGGTCTATTTTCTGATTGGTTGATATTGTATTTCTGGAGGGATTGTGGTCTATTTTCTGATTGTTTGGTGGGCTATTTTCTGATTGGTTGGTGGGCTATTTTCTGATTGGTTGGTGTGCTATTTTCTGATTGGTTGGTATGGTATTTCTGATGGGACGGCAGTCTATTTTCTGATTGGTTGGTGGGATATTTTCTGATTGGATGAGGGGTATTTTCTGATTGGTTGGTGAGCTTCTTTCTCATTTGTTGGTGGGCCGTTTTCTCATTGGTTGGTGAGATATTTTCGGATTGGATGATGGGATATTTTCTGATTGGATTGTGTGATATTTTCTGATTGGATAGTGGGATATTTTCTGATTGGTTGGTGGACTATTTTCCAATTGGATGGTGAGCTATTTTCTGATTGGTTGGTGGGCTTTTTTCTGATTGTTTGGTCTTGTATTTCTGATGGGATGGTGCTCTATTTCCTGTTTGGATGGTGCGCTATTTTCTCATTGGTTAGTATATTATTTTCTGATTGGATGGTGAGCTATTTTCTGACGGGAAGGTGGGCTATTGTCTGATTGGTTGGTGGGATATTTTCTCATTGGTTTTTGTGCTATTTTCTCATTGGTTGGTGGGATATTTTCTGATTGGTTGGTGGGCAATATTCTGATTTGTTGGTGGGCTATTTTTTGATTGGATGGTGGGATACTTTCAGATTGGTTGGTGGGCTATTTTCTCATTGGTTGGTGGGCTATTTTCTCATTGGTTGGTGGGCTATTTTCTCATTGGTTTTTGTGCTATTTTCTGATTGGATGGTGGGATATTTTCAGATTGGATGGTGGGATATTTTTTGACTGGATGGTAGTGTATTTTTTGATTGGATGGTGGGATATTTTCTCATTGGATGGTGTTCTCTTCTCTGCTTTGTTGGTGGGATATTTTCCAATTGGATGGTGGGATATTTTCTGATTGGTTGGTGGGCAATTTTCTGATGGGTTCGTGGGCTATTTTCTGATTGCTTGGTTGGCTATTTTCTGATTGCTTGGTTGGCTATTTTCTGATTGGTTGGTGGGATATTGTCCGATTCGATGGTGGGATATTTTCCGATTGGTTGGTGGACTATTTTCTGATTTGATGGTGGTCTATTTTCTGATTGGATGGTGGTCTATTTTCTGATTGGATGGTGGTCTATTTTCTCATTGGATGGTGGGCTATTTTCATTTTGTTTGGTGGGTTATTTTCTGATTTGATGGTGGGCTATTTTCTGATTGGTTGGTGTGCTATTTTCTGATTGGTTGGTGGGCCGTTTTCTCATTGGTTGGTGGGCCGTTTTCTCATTGGTTGGTGAGATATTTTCTGATTGGTTGGTGGGCTATTTTCTGATTGGTTGTTATGGTATTTCTGATGGGGTGGTGGTTTATTTTCTGATTGGTTGGTGGGCTATTTTCTGATCGGTTGGTGTGCTATTGTCAGATTGGTTGGTGAGCTATTTTCTGATTGGTTGGTGGGTTAATTTTTGATTTAATAGTGGGATATTTTCTGATTTCTTGGTGGGCTATTTTCTGATTGGTTGGTGGGATATATTCTGATTGGATGGTGGGCTATTTTCTGATTGGTTGGTTGACTATTTTCTGATTGGATGGAGGTCTTTTTTCTGATTGGATGGTGGGCTATTTTCTGATTGGTTGGTGGGATATTTTCTGATTGGATGGTGGGATATTTTCCGATTGGATGGTGGGCTGGTTTCCAATTGGTTGGTGGCATATTTTCCGATTGAATTGGGGGATATTTTCCGATTGGATGGTGGCCTAATTTCTGATTGGATGGTGGGATATTTTCTGATTGGTTGGTGGTATCTTTTCTGTTTGTTTGGTGGCCTATTTTCTGATTGGTTGGTGGGCTATTTTCTGATTGGTTGGTGGGATATTTTTTGATTGGTTGGTGGGATATTTTCTGATTGGATGGTGGGATATTTTCTGATTGGTTGGTGGGCTATTTTCTGATTGGATGGTGGACTATTTTCAGATTGGATGATGGGACTTTTTCTGAATGGATGGTAGGATATTTTCTGATTGGATGGTGGTATATTTTCTGATGGGATTGTGGTCTATTTTCTGCTTGGTTGCTGGCATATTTTCTGATTGGATGGTGGTATATGTTCTGATTGGATGGTGGGATATTTTCTGATTGGTTGGTGGGCTATTTTCTGATTGGTTGGTATGGTATTTCTGATGGGACGGCGGTCTATTTTCTGATTGGTTGGTGGGATATTTTCTGATTGGATGGGGGTTATTTTCTGATTGTTTGGTGGGTTATTTTCTGATTGGATGGTGGGCTATTTTCTGATTGGTTGGTGGGCTATTTTCTGATTTGTTGGTGGGCCGTTTTCTCATTGGTTGGTGAGATATTTTTGGATTGGATGATGGGGTATTTTCTGATTGGATGGTAGGGTATTTTCTGATTGGATGGTGGGATATTTTCTGATGTGATGGTGGTCTATTTTCTGCTTGGTTGGTGGGATATTTTCTGATTGGATGGCGGGATATTTTCCGATTGGATGGTGGGCTATTATCTGATTGGATGATGGATTATTTTCTGATTGGTTGGTGGACTATTTTCTGATTGGTTGGTGGGCTATTTTCTGTTTGGTTTGTGGGCTATTTTCTGATTGGTTGGTGGGATATTTTCAGATTGGATGGTGGGATATTTTCTGATTGGATGGTGGGATATTTTCTGATTGGTTGGTGGGTTTTTTTCTCATTGGTTGGTAACGTATTTCTGGTGGGATGGTGGTCTATTTTCTGTTTGGTTGGTGGGCTATTTTCTGATTGGTTGGTGGGCTATTTTCTGATTGGTTGGTGGGCTATTTTCTGATTGGTTGGTGGGCTATTTTCTGATGGGTTCGTGGGCTATTTTCTGATTGCTTGGTTGGCTATTTTCTGATTGCTTGGTGGGATATTGTCCGATTCGATGGTGGGATATTTTCTGATTGGTTGGTGGACTATTTTCTGATTTGATGGTGGTCTATTTTCTGATTGGATGGTGGTCTATTTTCTCATTGGATGGTGGGTTATTTTCATTTTGTTTGGTGGGTTATATTCTGATTTGATGGTGGGCTATTTTCTGATTGGTTGGTGTGCTATTTTCTGATTGGTTGGTGGGCCATTTTCTCATTGGTTGGTGGGCTATTTTCTGATTGGTTGTTATGGTATTTCTGATTTATTGGTGGTCTATTTTCTGATTGGTTGGTGGGCTATTATCTGATTGGTTGTTGTGCTATTGTCAGATTGGTTGGTGAGCTATTTTCTGATTGGTTGGTGGGTTAATTTTTGATTTAATAGTGGGATATTTTCTGATTTCTTGGTGGGGTATATTCTGATTGGATGGTGGGCTATTTTCTGATTGGTTGGTTGACTATTTTCTGATTGGATGGTGGTCTATTTTCTGATTGGATGGTGGTCTATTTTCTCATGGAATGGTGGGCTATTTTCTGATTGTTTGGTCGGCTATTTTCTGATTGTTTGGTGGGTTATTTTCTGATTGGATGGTGGGATATTTTCTGATTGGATGGTGGAATATTTTCTGATGTGATGGTGTGCTATTTTCTGATTGGATGATGGGGTATTTTCTGAATGGATGGTAGGATGTTTTCTGATTGGATGGTGGGATATTTTCTGATGGGGTGCTGGTCTATTTTCTGATTGGTTGATATTGTATTTCTGGAGGGATTGTGGTCTATTTTCTGATTGTTTGGTGGGCTATTTTCTGATTGGTTGGTGGGCTATTTTCTGATTGGTTGGTGGGCTATTTTCTGATTGGTTGGTGTGCTATTTTCTGATTGGTTGGTATGGTATTTCTGATGGGACGGCAGTCTATTTTCTGATTGGTTGGTGGGATATTTTCTGATTGGATGAGGGGTATTTTCTGATTGGTTGGTGAGCTTCTTTCTCATTTGTTGGTGGGCCGTTTTCTCATTGGTTGGTGAGATATTTTCGGATTGGATGATGGGATATTTTCTGATTGGATTGTGTGATATTTTCTGATTGGATAGTGGGATATTTTCTGATTGGTTGGTGGACTATTTTCCAATTGAATGGTGAGCTATTTTCTGATTGGTTGGTGGGCTTTTTTCTGATTGTTTGGTCTTGTATTTCTGATGGGATGGTGCTCTATTTCCTGTTTGGATGGTGCGCTATTTTCTCATTGGTTAGTATATTATTTTCTGATTGGATGGTGAGCTATTTTCTGACGGGAAGGTGGGCTATTGTCTGATTGGTTGGTGGGATATTTTCTCATTGGTTTTTGTGCTATTTTCTCATTGGTTGGTGGGATATTTTCTGATTGGTTGGTGGGCAATATTCTGATTTGTTGGTGGGCTATTTTTTGATTGGATGGTGGGATACTTTCAGATTGGTTGGTGGGCTATTTTCTCATTGGTTGGTGGGCTATTTTCTCATTGGTTTTTGTGCTATTTTCTGATTGGTTGGTGGGATATTTTCAGATTGGATGGTGGGATATTTTTTGACTGGATGGTAGTGTATTTTTTGATTGGATGGTGGGATATTTTCTCATTGGATGGTGTTCTATTCTCTGCTTTGTTGGTGGGATATTTTCCAATTGGATGGTGGGATATTTTCTGATTGGTTGGTGGGCTATTTTCTGATGGGTTCGTGGGCTATTTTCTGATTGCTTGGTTGGCTATTTTCTGATTGCTTGGTTGGCTATTTTCTGATTGGTTGGTGGGATATTGTCCGATTCGATGGTGGGATATTTTCCGATTGGTTGGTGGACTATTTTCTGATTTGATGGTGGTCTATTTTCTGATTGGATGGTGGTCTATTTTCTGATTGGATGGTGGTCTATTTTCTCATTGGATGGTGGGCTATTTTCATTTTGTTTGGTGGGTTATTTTCTGATTTGATGGTGGGCTATTTTCTGATTGGTTGGTGTGCTATTTTCTGATTGGTTGGTGGGCCGTTTTCTCATTGGTTGGTGAGATATTTTCTGATTGGTTGGTGGGCTATTTTCTGATTGGTTGTTATGGTATTTCTGATGGGGTGGTGGTTTATTTTCTGATTGGTTGGTGGGCTATTTTCTGATCGGTTGGTGTGCTATTGTCAGATTGGTTGGTGAGCTATTTTCTGATTGGTTGGTGGGTTAATTTTTGATTTAATAGTGGGATATTTTCTGATTTCTTGGTGGGCTATTTTCTGATTGGTTGGTGGGATATATTCTGATTGGATGGTGGGCTATTTTCTGATTGGTTGGTTGACTATTTTCTGATTGGATGGAGGTCTTTTTTCTGATTGGATGGTGGGCTATTTTCTGATTGGTTGGTGGGATATTTTCTGATTGGATGGTGGGATATTTTCCGATTGGATGGTGGGCTGGTTTCCAATTGGTTGGTGGCATATTTTCCGATTGAATTGGGGGATATTTTCCGATTGGATGGTGGCCTAATTTCTGATTGGATGGTGGGATATTTTCTGATTGGTTGGTGGTATCTTTTCTGTTTGTTTGGTGGCCTATTTTCTGATTGGTTGGTGGGCTATTTTCTGATTGGTTGGTGGGATATTTTTTGATTGGTTGGTGGGATATTTTCTGATTGGATGGTGGGATATTTTCTGATTGGTTGGTGGGCTATTTTCTGATTGGATGGTGGACTATTTTCAGATTGGATGATGGGACTTTTTCTGAATGGATGGTAGGATATTTTCTGATTGGATGGTGGTATATTTTCTGATGGGATTGTGGTCTATTTTCTGCTTGGTTGCTGGCATATTTTCTGATTGGATGGTGGTATATGTTCTGATTGGATGGTGGGCTATTTTCTGATTGGTTGGTGGGATATTTTCTGATTGGATGGTGGGATATTTTCCGATTGGATGGTGGGCTAGTTTCCAATTGGTTGGTGGCATATTTTCCGATTGAATTGGGGGATATTTTCCGATTGGATGGTGGCCTAATTTCTGATTGGATGGTGGGATATTTTCTGATTGGTTGGTGGTATCTTTTCTGTTTGTTTGGCGGCCTATTTTCTGATTGGTTGGTGGGCTATTTTCTGATTGGTTGGTGGGATATTTTTTGATTGGTTGGTGGGATATTTTCTGATTGGATGGTGGGATATTTTCTGATTGGTTGGTGGGCTATTTTCTGATTGGATGGTGGACTATTTTCAGATTGGATGATGGGACTTTTTCTGAATGGATGGTAGGATATTTTCTGATTGGATGGTGGTATATTTTCTGATGGGATTGTGGTCTATTTTCTGCTTGGTTGCTGGCATATTTTCTGATTGGATGGTGGTATATGTTCTGATTGGATGGTGGGATATTTTCTGATTGGTTGGTGGGCTATTTTCTGATTGGTTGGTATGGTATTTCTGATGGGACGGCGGTCTATTTTCTGATTGGTTGGTGGGATATTTTCTGATTGGATGGGGGTTATTTTCTGATTGTTTGGTGGGTTATTTTCTGATTGGATGGTGGGCTATTTTCTGATTGGTAGGTGGGCTATTTTCTGATTTGTTGGTGGGCCGTTTTCTCATTGGTTGGTGAGATATTTTCGGATTGGATGATGGGGTATTTTCTGATTGGATGGTAGGGTATTTTCTGATTGGATGGGGGGATATTTTCTGATGTGATGGTGGTCTATTTTCGGCTTGGTTGGTGGGATATTTTCTGATTGGATTGTGTGATATTTTCTGATTGGATGGTGGGATATTTTCTGATTGGTTGGTGGCATATTTTCCAAATGGATGGTGGGCTATTTTCTGATTGGTTGGTGGGCTTTTTTCTGATTGGTTGGTCTGGTATTTCTGATGGGATGGTGGTCTATTTTCTGATTGGTTGGTGGGTTATTTTCTGATTGGTTGGTGGGATATTTTGTGATTGGATGGAGGGATATTTTCCGATTGAATGGTGGGCTATTTTCTGATTGGTTGGTGGGATATTTTCCGATTGGATGGCGGGATATTTTCCGATTGGATGGTGGGCTATTATCTGATTGGATGATGGATTATTTTCTGATTGGTTGGTGGGCTATTTTCTGATTGGTTGGTGGGCTATTTTCTGTTTGGTTTGTGGGCTATTTTCTGATTGGTTGGTGGGATATTTTCAGATTGGATGGTGGGATATTTTCTGATTGGATGGTGGGATATTTTCTGATTGGTTGGTGGGATATTTTCTGATTGGTTGGTGGGCTATTTTCTGATAGGATGGTGGGCTATTTTCCGATTGGATGCTAGTGTATTTTTTGATTGGATGGTGGGATATTTTCTGATTGGATGGTGTTCTATTCTCTGCTTTGTTGGTGGGATATTTTCCAATTGGATGGTGGGATATTTTCTGATTGGTTGGTGGGCTTTTTTCTCATTGGTTGGTAACGTATTTCTGGTGGGATGGTGGTCTATTTTCTGTTTGGTTGGTGGGCTATTTTCTGATTGGTTGGTGGGCTATTTTCTGATGGGTTCATGGGCTATTTTCTGATTGCTTGGTTGGCTATTTTCTGATTGCTTGGTCGGCTATTTTCTGATTGGTTGGTGGGATATTGTCCGATTCGATGGTGGGATATTTTCCGATTGGTTGGTGGACTATTTTCTGATTTGATGGTGGTCTATTTTCTGATTTGATGGTGGGCTATTTTCTGATTGGTTGTTGTGCTATTTTCTGATTGGTTGGTGGGCCGTTTTCTCATTGGTTGGTGGTCTATTTTCTGATTGGTTGGTGGGCTATTTTCTGATTGGTTGGTGTGCTATTGTCAGATTGATTGGTGAGCTATTTTCTGATTGGTTGGTGGGTTAATTTTTGATTTAATAGTGGGATATTTTCTGATTCCTTGGTGGGCTATTTTCTGATTGGATGGTGGGGTATATTCTGATTGGATGGTGGGCTATTTTCTGATTGGTTGGTGGACTATTTTCTGATTGGTTGGTGGGCTATTTTCTGTTTGGTTTGTGGGCTATTTTCTGATTGGTTGGTGGGATATTTTCAGATTGGATGGTGGGATATTTTCTGATTGGATGGTGGGATATTTTCTGATTGGTTGGTGGGTTTTTTTCTCATTGGTTGGTAACGTATTTCTGGTGGGATGGTGGTCTATTTTCTGTTTGGTTGGTGGGCTATTTTCTGATTGGTTGGTGGGCTATTTTCTGATTGGTTGGTGGGCTATTTTCTGATGGGTTCGTGGGCTATTTTCTGATTGCTTGGTTGGCTATTTTCTGATTGCTTGGTGGGATATTGTCCGATTCGATGGTGGGATATTTTCTGATTGGTTGGTGGACTATTTTCTGATTTGATGGTGGTCTATTTTCTGATTGGATGGTGGTCTATTTTCTCATTGGATGGTGGGTTATTTTCATTTTGTTTGGTGGGTTATATTCTGATTTGATGGTGGGCTATTTTCTGATTGGTTGGTGTGCTATTTTCTGATTGGTTGGTGGGCCATTTTCTCATTGGTTGGTGGGCTATTTTCTGATTGGTTGTTATGGTATTTCTGATTTATTGGTGGTCTATTTTCTGATTGGTTGGTGGGCTATTATCTGATTGGTTGTTGTGCTATTGTCAGATTGGTTGGTGAGCTATTTTCTGATTGGTTGGTGGGTTAATTTTTGATTTAATAGTGGGATATTTTCTGATTTCTTGGTGGGGTATATTCTGATTGGATGGTGGGCTATTTTCTGATTGGTTGGTTGACTATTTTCTGATTGGATGGTGGTCTATTTTCTGATTGGATGGTGGTCTATTTTCTCATGGAATGGTGGGCTATTTTCTGATTGTTTGGTCGGCTATTTTCTGATTGTTTGGTGGGTTATTTTCTGATTGGATGGTGGGATATTTTCTGATTGGATGGTGGAATATTTTCTGATGTGATGGTGTGCTATTTTCTGATTGGATGATGGGGTATTTTCTGAATGGATGGTAGGATGTTTTCTGATTGGATGGTGGGATATTTTCTGATGGGGTGCTGGTCTATTTTCTGATTGGTTGATATTGTATTTCTGGAGGGATTGTGGTCTATTTTCTGATTGTTTGGTGGGCTATTTTCTGATTGGTTGGTGGGCTATTTTCTGATTGGTTGGTGTGCTATTTTCTGATTGGTTGGTATGGTATTTCTGATGGGACGGCAGTCTATTTTCTGATTGGTTGGTGGGATATTTTCTGATTGGATGAGGGGTATTTTCTGATTGGTTGGTGAGCTTCTTTCTCATTTGTTGGTGGGCCGTTTTCTCATTGGTTGGTGAGATATTTTCGGATTGGATGATGGGATATTTTCTGATTGGATTGTGTGATATTTTCTGATTGGATAGTGGGATATTTTCTGATTGGTTGGTGGACTATTTTCCAATTGGATGGTGAGCTATTTTCTGATTGGTTGGTGGGCTTTTTTCTGATTGTTTGGTCTTGTATTTCTGATGGGATGGTGCTCTATTTCCTGTTTGGATGGTGCGCTATTTTCTCATTGGTTAGTATATTATTTTCTGATTGGATGGTGAGCTATTTTCTGACGGGAAGGTGGGCTATTGTCTGATTGGTTGGTGGGATATTTTCTCATTGGTTTTTGTGCTATTTTCTCATTGGTTGGTGGGATATTTTCTGATTGGTTGGTGGGCAATATTCTGATTTGTTGGTGGGCTATTTTTTGATTGGATGGTGGGATACTTTCAGATTGGTTGGTGGGCTATTTTCTCATTGGTTGGTGGGCTATTTTCTCATTGGTTGGTG
Organism: Carcharodon carcharias; assembly: GCF_017639515.1. Classification (NCBI taxonomy): domain Eukaryota; kingdom Metazoa; phylum Chordata; class Chondrichthyes; order Lamniformes; family Lamnidae; genus Carcharodon; species Carcharodon carcharias. The sequence continues at coordinate 269,178,292 of NC_054467.1, forward strand.
GGCTATTTTCTCATTGGTTTTTGTGCTATTTTCTGATTGGATGGTGGGATATTTTCAGATTGGATGGTGGGATATTTTTTGACTGGATGGTAGTGTATTTTTTGATTGGATGGTGGGATATTTTCTCATTGGATGGTGTTCTCTTCTCTGCTTTGTTGGTGGGATATTTTCCAATTGGATGGTGGGATATTTTCTGATTGGTTGGTGGGCAATTTTCTGATGGGTTCGTGGGCTATTTTCTGATTGCTTGGTTGGCTATTTTCTGATTGCTTGGTTGGCTATTTTCTGATTGGTTGGTGGGATATTGTCCGATTCGATGGTGGGATATTTTCCGATTGGTTGGTGGACTATTTTCTGATTTGATGGTGGTCTATTTTCTGATTGGATGGTGGTCTATTTTCTGATTGGATGGTGGTCTATTTTCTCATTGGATGGTGGGCTATTTTCATTTTGTTTGGTGGGTTATTTTCTGATTTGATGGTGGGCTATTTTCTGATTGGTTGGTGTGCTATTTTCTGATTGGTTGGTGGGCCGTTTTCTCATTGGTTGGTGGGCCGTTTTCTCATTGGTTGGTGAGATATTTTCTGATTGGTTGGTGGGCTATTTTCTGATTGGTTGTTATGGTATTTCTGATGGGGTGGTGGTTTATTTTCTGATTGGTTGGTGGGCTATTTTCTGATCGGTTGGTGTGCTATTGTCAGATTGGTTGGTGAGCTATTTTCTGATTGGTTGGTGGGTTAATTTTTGATTTAATAGTGGGATATTTTCTGATTTCTTGGTGGGCTATTTTCTGATTGGTTGGTGGGATATATTCTGATTGGATGGTGGGCTATTTTCTGATTGGTTGGTTGACTATTTTCTGATTGGATGGAGGTCTTTTTTCTGATTGGATGGTGGGCTATTTTCTGATTGGTTGGTGGGATATTTTCTGATTGGATGGTGGGATATTTTCCGATTGGATGGTGGGCTGGTTTCCAATTGGTTGGTGGCATATTTTCCGATTGAATTGGGGGATATTTTCCGATTGGATGGTGGCCTAATTTCTGATTGGATGGTGGGATATTTTCTGATTGGTTGGTGGTATCTTTTCTGTTTGTTTGGTGGCCTATTTTCTGATTGGTTGGTGGGCTATTTTCTGATTGGTTGGTGGGATATTTTTTGATTGGTTGGTGGGATATTTTCTGATTGGATGGTGGGATATTTTCTGATTGGTTGGTGGGCTATTTTCTGATTGGATGGTGGACTATTTTCAGATTGGATGATGGGACTTTTTCTGAATGGATGGTAGGATATTTTCTGATTGGATGGTGGTATATTTTCTGATGGGATTGTGGTCTATTTTCTGCTTGGTTGCTGGCATATTTTCTGATTGGATGGTGGTATATGTTCTGATTGGATGGTGGGATATTTTCTGATTGGTTGGTGGGCTATTTTCTGATTGGTTGGTATGGTATTTCTGATGGGACGGCGGTCTATTTTCTGATTGGTTGGTGGGATATTTTCTGATTGGATGGGGGTTATTTTCTGATTGTTTGGTGGGTTATTTTCTGATTGGATGGTGGGCTATTTTCTGATTGGTTGGTGGGCTATTTTCTGATTTGTTGGTGGGCCGTTTTCTCATTGGTTGGTGAGATATTTTCGGATTGGATGATGGGGTATTTTCTGATTGGATGGTAGGGTATTTTCTGATTGGATGGTGGGATATTTTCTGATGTGATGGTGGTCTATTTTCTGCTTGGTTGGTGGGATATTTTCTGATTGGATGGCGGGATATTTTCCGATTGGATGGTGGGCTATTATCTGATTGGATGATGGATTATTTTCTGATTGGTTGGTGGACTATTTTCTGATTGGTTGGTGGGCTATTTTCTGTTTGGTTTGTGGGCTATTTTCTGATTGGTTGGTGGGATATTTTCAGATTGGATGGTGGGATATTTTCTGATTGGATGGTGGGATATTTTCTGATTGGTTGGTGGGTTTTTTTCTCATTGGTTGGTAACGTATTTCTGGTGGGATGGTGGTCTATTTTCTGTTTGGTTGGTGGGCTATTTTCTGATTGGTTGGTGGGCTATTTTCTGATTGGTTGGTGGGCTATTTTCTGATTGGTTGGTGGGCTATTTTCTGATGGGTTCGTGGGCTATTTTCTGATTGCTTGGTTGGCTATTTTCTGATTGCTTGGTGGGATATTGTCCGATTCGATGGTGGGATATTTTCTGATTGGTTGGTGGACTATTTTCTGATTTGATGGTGGTCTATTTTCTGATTGGATGGTGGTCTATTTTCTCATTGGATGGTGGGTTATTTTCATTTTGTTTGGTGGGTTATATTCTGATTTGATGGTGGGCTATTTTCTGATTGGTTGGTGTGCTATTTTCTGATTGGTTGGTGGGCCATTTTCTCATTGGTTGGTGGGCTATTTTCTGATTGGTTGTTATGGTATTTCTGATTTATTGGTGGTCTATTTTCTGATTGGTTGGTGGGCTATTATCTGATTGGTTGTTGTGCTATTGTCAGATTGGTTGGTGAGCTATTTTCTGATTGGTTGGTGGGTTAATTTTTGATTTAATAGTGGGATATTTTCTGATTTCTTGGTGGGGTATATTCTGATTGGATGGTGGGCTATTTTCTGATTGGTTGGTTGACTATTTTCTGATTGGATGGTGGTCTATTTTCTGATTGGATGGTGGTCTATTTTCTCATGGAATGGTGGGCTATTTTCTGATTGTTTGGTCGGCTATTTTCTGATTGTTTGGTGGGTTATTTTCTGATTGGATGGTGGGATATTTTCTGATTGGATGGTGGAATATTTTCTGATGTGATGGTGTGCTATTTTCTGATTGGATGATGGGGTATTTTCTGAATGGATGGTAGGATGTTTTCTGATTGGATGGTGGGATATTTTCTGATGGGGTGCTGGTCTATTTTCTGATTGGTTGATATTGTATTTCTGGAGGGATTGTGGTCTATTTTCTGATTGTTTGGTGGGCTATTTTCTGATTGGTTGGTGGGCTATTTTCTGATTGGTTGGTGGGCTATTTTCTGATTGGTTGGTGTGCTATTTTCTGATTGGTTGGTATGGTATTTCTGATGGGACGGCAGTCTATTTTCTGATTGGTTGGTGGGATATTTTCTGATTGGATGAGGGGTATTTTCTGATTGGTTGGTGAGCTTCTTTCTCATTTGTTGGTGGGCCGTTTTCTCATTGGTTGGTGAGATATTTTCGGATTGGATGATGGGATATTTTCTGATTGGATTGTGTGATATTTTCTGATTGGATAGTGGGATATTTTCTGATTGGTTGGTGGACTATTTTCCAATTGAATGGTGAGCTATTTTCTGATTGGTTGGTGGGCTTTTTTCTGATTGTTTGGTCTTGTATTTCTGATGGGATGGTGCTCTATTTCCTGTTTGGATGGTGCGCTATTTTCTCATTGGTTAGTATATTATTTTCTGATTGGATGGTGAGCTATTTTCTGACGGGAAGGTGGGCTATTGTCTGATTGGTTGGTGGGATATTTTCTCATTGGTTTTTGTGCTATTTTCTCATTGGTTGGTGGGATATTTTCTGATTGGTTGGTGGGCAATATTCTGATTTGTTGGTGGGCTATTTTTTGATTGGATGGTGGGATACTTTCAGATTGGTTGGTGGGCTATTTTCTCATTGGTTGGTGGGCTATTTTCTCATTGGTTTTTGTGCTATTTTCTGATTGGTTGGTGGGATATTTTCAGATTGGATGGTGGGATATTTTTTGACTGGATGGTAGTGTATTTTTTGATTGGATGGTGGGATATTTTCTCATTGGATGGTGTTCTATTCTCTGCTTTGTTGGTGGGATATTTTCCAATTGGATGGTGGGATATTTTCTGATTGGTTGGTGGGCTATTTTCTGATGGGTTCGTGGGCTATTTTCTGATTGCTTGGTTGGCTATTTTCTGATTGCTTGGTTGGCTATTTTCTGATTGGTTGGTGGGATATTGTCCGATTCGATGGTGGGATATTTTCCGATTGGTTGGTGGACTATTTTCTGATTTGATGGTGGTCTATTTTCTGATTGGATGGTGGTCTATTTTCTGATTGGATGGTGGTCTATTTTCTCATTGGATGGTGGGCTATTTTCATTTTGTTTGGTGGGTTATTTTCTGATTTGATGGTGGGCTATTTTCTGATTGGTTGGTGTGCTATTTTCTGATTGGTTGGTGGGCCGTTTTCTCATTGGTTGGTGAGATATTTTCTGATTGGTTGGTGGGCTATTTTCTGATTGGTTGTTATGGTATTTCTGATGGGGTGGTGGTTTATTTTCTGATTGGTTGGTGGGCTATTTTCTGATCGGTTGGTGTGCTATTGTCAGATTGGTTGGTGAGCTATTTTCTGATTGGTTGGTGGGTTAATTTTTGATTTAATAGTGGGATATTTTCTGATTTCTTGGTGGGCTATTTTCTGATTGGTTGGTGGGATATATTCTGATTGGATGGTGGGCTATTTTCTGATTGGTTGGTTGACTATTTTCTGATTGGATGGAGGTCTTTTTTCTGATTGGATGGTGGGCTATTTTCTGATTGGTTGGTGGGATATTTTCTGATTGGATGGTGGGATATTTTCCGATTGGATGGTGGGCTGGTTTCCAATTGGTTGGTGGCATATTTTCCGATTGAATTGGGGGATATTTTCCGATTGGATGGTGGCCTAATTTCTGATTGGATGGTGGGATATTTTCTGATTGGTTGGTGGTATCTTTTCTGTTTGTTTGGTGGCCTATTTTCTGATTGGTTGGTGGGCTATTTTCTGATTGGTTGGTGGGATATTTTTTGATTGGTTGGTGGGATATTTTCTGATTGGATGGTGGGATATTTTCTGATTGGTTGGTGGGCTATTTTCTGATTGGATGGTGGACTATTTTCAGATTGGATGATGGGACTTTTTCTGAATGGATGGTAGGATATTTTCTGATTGGATGGTGGTATATTTTCTGATGGGATTGTGGTCTATTTTCTGCTTGGTTGCTGGCATATTTTCTGATTGGATGGTGGTATATGTTCTGATTGGATGGTGGGATATTTTCTGATTGGTTGGTGGGCTATTTTCTGATTGGTTGGTATGGTATTTCTGATGGGACGGCGGTCTATTTTCTGATTGGTTGGTGGGATATTTTCTGATTGGATGGGGGTTATTTTCTGATTGTTTGGTGGGTTATTTTCTGATTGGATGGTGGGCTATTTTCTGATTGGTTGGTGGGCTATTTTCTGATTTGTTGGTGGGCCGTTTTCTCATTGGTTGGTGAGATATTTTCGGATTGGATGATGGGGTATTTTCTGATTGGATGGTAGGGTATTTTCTGATTGGATGGTGGGATATTTTCTGATGTGATGGTGGTCTATTTTCTGCTTGGTTGGTGGGATATTTTCTGATTGGATGGCGGGATATTTTCCGATTGGATGGTGGGCTATTATCTGATTGGATGATGGATTATTTTCTGATTGGTTGGTGGACTATTTTCTGATTGGTTGGTGGGCTATTTTCTGTTTGGTTTGTGGGCTATTTTCTGATTGGTTGGTGGGATATTTTCAGATTGGATGGTGGGATATTTTCTGATTGGATGGTGGGATATTTTCTGATTGGTTGGTGGGTTTTTTTCTCATTGGTTGGTAACGTATTTCTGGTGGGATGGTGGTCTATTTTCTGTTTGGTTGGTGGGCTATTTTCTGATTGGTTGGTGGGCTATTTTCTGATTGGTTGGTGGGCTATTTTCTGATTGGTTGGTGGGCTATTTTCTGATGGGTTCGTGGGCTATTTTCTGATTGCTTGGTTGGCTATTTTCTGATTGCTTGGTGGGATATTGTCCGATTCGATGGTGGGATATTTTCTGATTGGTTGGTGGACTATTTTCTGATTTGATGGTGGTCTATTTTCTGATTGGATGGTGGTCTATTTTCTCATTGGATGGTGGGTTATTTTCATTTTGTTTGGTGGGTTATATTCTGATTTGATGGTGGGCTATTTTCTGATTGGTTGGTGTGCTATTTTCTGATTGGTTGGTGGGCCATTTTCTCATTGGTTGGTGGGCTATTTTCTGATTGGTTGTTATGGTATTTCTGATTTATTGGTGGTCTATTTTCTGATTGGTTGGTGGGCTATTATCTGATTGGTTGTTGTGCTATTGTCAGATTGGTTGGTGAGCTATTTTCTGATTGGTTGGTGGGTTAATTTTTGATTTAATAGTGGGATATTTTCTGATTTCTTGGTGGGGTATATTCTGATTGGATGGTGGGCTATTTTCTGATTGGTTGGTTGACTATTTTCTGATTGGATGGTGGTCTATTTTCTGATTGGATGGTGGTCTATTTTCTCATGGAATGGTGGGCTATTTTCTGATTGTTTGGTCGGCTATTTTCTGATTGTTTGGTGGGTTATTTTCTGATTGGATGGTGGGATATTTTCTGATTGGATGGTGGAATATTTTCTGATGTGATGGTGTGCTATTTTCTGATTGGATGATGGGGTATTTTCTGAATGGATGGTAGGATGTTTTCTGATTGGATGGTGGGATATTTTCTGATGGGGTGCTGGTCTATTTTCTGATTGGTTGATATTGTATTTCTGGAGGGATTGTGGTCTATTTTCTGATTGTTTGGTGGGCTATTTTCTGATTGGTTGGTGGGCTATTTTCTGATTGGTTGGTGGGCTATTTTCTGATTGGTTGGTGTGCTATTTTCTGATTGGTTGGTATGGTATTTCTGATGGGACGGCAGTCTATTTTCTGATTGGTTGGTGGGATATTTTCTGATTGGATGAGGGGTATTTTCTGATTGGTTGGTGAGCTTCTTTCTCATTTGTTGGTGGGCCGTTTTCTCATTGGTTGGTGAGATATTTTCGGATTGGATGATGGGATATTTTCTGATTGGATTGTGTGATATTTTCTGATTGGATAGTGGGATATTTTCTGATTGGTTGGTGGACTATTTTCCAATTGAATGGTGAGCTATTTTCTGATTGGTTGGTGGGCTTTTTTCTGATTGTTTGGTCTTGTATTTCTGATGGGATGGTGCTCTATTTCCTGTTTGGATGGTGCGCTATTTTCTCATTGGTTAGTATATTATTTTCTGATTGGATGGTGAGCTATTTTCTGACGGGAAGGTGGGCTATTGTCTGATTGGTTGGTGGGATATTTTCTCATTGGTTTTTGTGCTATTTTCTCATTGGTTGGTGGGATATTTTCTGATTGGTTGGTGGGCAATATTCTGATTTGTTGGTGGGCTATTTTTTGATTGGATGGTGGGATACTTTCAGATTGGTTGGTGGGCTATTTTCTCATTGGTTGGTGGGCTATTTTCTCATTGGTTTTTGTGCTATTTTCTGATTGGTTGGTGGGATATTTTCAGATTGGATGGTGGGATATTTTTTGACTGGATGGTAGTGTATTTTTTGATTGGATGGTGGGATATTTTCTCATTGGATGGTGTTCTATTCTCTGCTTTGTTGGTGGGATATTTTCCAATTGGATGGTGGGATATTTTCTGATTGGTTGGTGGGCTATTTTCTGATGGGTTCGTGGGCTATTTTCTGATTGCTTGGTTGGCTATTTTCTGATTGCTTGGTTGGCTATTTTCTGATTGGTTGGTGGGATATTGTCCGATTCGATGGTGGGATATTTTCCGATTGGTTGGTGGACTATTTTCTGATTTGATGGTGGTCTATTTTCTGATTGGATGGTGGTCTATTTTCTGATTGGATGGTGGTCTATTTTCTCATTGGATGGTGGGCTATTTTCATTTTGTTTGGTGGGTTATTTTCTGATTTGATGGTGGGCTATTTTCTGATTGGTTGGTGTGCTATTTTCTGATTGGTTGGTGGGCCGTTTTCTCATTGGTTGGTGAGATATTTTCTGATTGGTTGGTGGGCTATTTTCTGATTGGTTGTTATGGTATTTCTGATGGGGTGGTGGTTTATTTTCTGATTGGTTGGTGGGCTATTTTCTGATCGGTTGGTGTGCTATTGTCAGATTGGTTGGTGAGCTATTTTCTGATTGGTTGGTGGGTTAATTTTTGATTTAATAGTGGGATATTTTCTGATTTCTTGGTGGGCTATTTTCTGATTGGTTGGTGGGATATATTCTGATTGGATGGTGGGCTATTTTCTGATTGGTTGGTTGACTATTTTCTGATTGGATGGAGGTCTTTTTTCTGATTGGATGGAGGTCTTTTTTCTGATTGGATGGTGGGCTATTTTCTGATTGGTTGGTGGGATATTTTCTGATTGGATGGTGGGATATTTTCCGATTGGATGGTGGGCTAGTTTCCAATTGGTTGGTGGCATATTTTCCGATTGAATTGGGGGATATTTTCCGATTGGATGGTGGCCTAATTTCTGATTGGATGGTGGGATATTTTCTGATTGGTTGGTGGTATCTTTTCTGTTTGTTTGGCGGCCTATTTTCTGATTGGTTGGTGGGCTATTTTCTGATTGGTTGGTGGGATATTTTTTGATTGGTTGGTGGGATATTTTCTGATTGGATGGTGGGATATTTTCTGATTGGTTGGTGGGCTATTTTCTGATTGGATGGTGGACTATTTTCAGATTGGATGATGGGACTTTTTCTGAATGGATGGTAGGATATTTTCTGATTGGATGGTGGTATATTTTCTGATGGGATTGTGGTCTATTTTCTGCTTGGTTGCTGGCATATTTTCTGATTGGATGGTGGTATATGTTCTGATTGGATGGTGGGATATTTTCTGATTGGTTGGTGGGCTATTTTCTGATTGGTTGGTATGGTATTTCTGATGGGACGGCGGTCTATTTTCTGATTGGTTGGTGGGATATTTTCTGATTGGATGGGGGTTATTTTCTGATTGTTTGGTGGGTTATTTTCTGATTGGATGGTGGGCTATTTTCTGATTGGTAGGTGGGCTATTTTCTGATTTGTTGGTGGGCCGTTTTCTCATTGGTTGGTGAGATATTTTCGGATTGGATGATGGGGTATTTTCTGATTGGATGGTAGGGTATTTTCTGATTGGATGGGGGGATATTTTCTGATGTGATGGTGGTCTATTTTCGGCTTGGTTGGTGGGATATTTTCTGATTGGATTGTGTGATATTTTCTGATTGGATGGTGGGATATTTTCTGATTGGTTGGTGGCATATTTTCCAAATGGATGGTGGGCTATTTTCTGATTGGTTGGTGGGCTTTTTTCTGATTGGTTGGTCTGGTATTTCTGATGGGATGGTGGTCTATTTTCTGATTGGTTGGTGGGTTATTTTCTGATTGGTTGGTGGGATATTTTGTGATTGGATGGAGGGATATTTTCCGATTGAATGGTGGGCTATTTTCTGATTGGTTGGTGGGATATTTTCCGATTGGATGGCGGGATATTTTCCGATTGGATGGTGGGCTATTATCTGATTGGATGATGGATTATTTTCTGATTGGTTGGTGGGCTATTTTCTGATTGGTTGGTGGGCTATTTTCTGTTTGGTTTGTGGGCTATTTTCTGATTGGTTGGTGGGATATTTTCAGATTGGATGGTGGGATATTTTCTGATTGGATGGTGGGATATTTTCTGATTGGTTGGTGGGATATTTTCTGATTGGTTGGTGGGCTATTTTCTGATAGGATGGTGGGCTATTTTCCGATTGGATGCTAGTGTATTTTTTGATTGGATGGTGGGATATTTTCTGATTGGATGGTGTTCTATTCTCTGCTTTGTTGGTGGGATATTTTCCAATTGGATGGTGGGATATTTTCTGATTGGTTGGTGGGCTTTTTTCTCATTGGTTGGTAACGTATTTCTGGTGGGATGGTGGTCTATTTTCTGTTTGGTTGGTGGGCTATTTTCTGATTGGTTGGTGGGCTATTTTCTGATGGGTTCATGGGCTATTTTCTGATTGCTTGGTTGGCTATTTTCTGATTGCTTGGTCGGCTATTTTCTGATTGGTTGGTGGGATATTGTCCGATTCGATGGTGGGATATTTTCCGATTGGTTGGTGGACTATTTTCTGATTTGATGGTGGTCTATTTTCTGATTTGATGGTGGGCTATTTTCTGATTGGTTGTTGTGCTATTTTCTGATTGGTTGGTGGGCCGTTTTCTCATTGGTTGGTGGTCTATTTTCTGATTGGTTGGTGGGCTATTTTCTGATTGGTTGGTGTGCTATTGTCAGATTGATTGGTGAGCTATTTTCTGATTGGTTGGTGGGTTAATTTTTGATTTAATAGTGGGATATTTTCTGATTCCTTGGTGGGCTATTTTCTGATTGGATGGTGGGGTATATTCTGATTGGATGGTGGGCTATTTTCTGATTGGTTGGTTGACTATTTTCTGATTGGATGGAGGTCTTTTTTCTGATTGGATGGTGGGCTATTTTCTGATTGGTTGGTGGGATATATTCTGATTGGATGGTGGGCTATTTTCTGATTGGTTGGTTGACTATTTTCTGATTGGATGGAGGTCTTTTTTTGATTGGATGGTGGGCTATTTTCTGATTAGTTGGTGGGATATTTTCTGATTGGATAGTTGTCTATTTTCTGATTGCTTGGCGTCTCTTTTCTGATTGGTTGGTGGGTTATTTTCTGATTGGATGGTGCGCTATTTTCTCATTGGTTAGCATAATATTTTCTGATTGGATGGTGAGCTATTTTTTGACTGGAAGGTGGGCTATTTTCTGATTGGTTGGTGGGATATTTTCTGATTGTTTGGTAGGGTATTTCTGATGGGAAGGTGGTCTATTTTCTGATTGCTTGGTGGGCTATTTTCTGATTGGTTGGTGGGCTATTTTCTGATTGCTTGGTGGGCTATTTTCTGATTGGTTGGTGGGATATTTTCTGATTGGATGGTGAGATATTTTCCGATTGGATGGTGGGGTATTTTCTGATTGGTTGGTGGCATATTTTCTGATTGGTTGGTGGGCTATTTTCTGATTGGATGGTGGGATATTTTCTGATTCCATGGTGGGATATTTTCTGATGTGATGTTGGCCTATTTTCTGATTGGATGGTGGGATATTTTCTGATTCCATGGTGGGATATTTTCTGATGTGATGTTGGCCTATTTTCTGATTGGATGGTAGGGTGTTTTCTGATTGGATGGTGGGATATTTTCTGATGAGGTGGTGGTCTATTTTCTGACTGGTTGGTAAAGTATTTCTGGCGGGATGGTGGTCTATTTTCTGATTGTTTGGTGGGCTATTTTCTGATTGTTTGGTGGGCTATTTTCTGATTGGTTGGTGGGCTATTTTCTGATTGGTTGGTTTGGTATTTCTGATGGGACGGCTGTCTATTTTCTGATTGGTTGGTGGGATAT